>NC_133209.1:29706573-29759073 GCF_958299795.1 Porites lutea | reverse complement strand
GGCAGCTGGCGGCCAAGAAAGCTCTTATGTGGGTTAAAAACATTTCGGATTTTTGGAGATTTTGCTATCTAAACATTCCTTGTCTTAGAATAAATATTAATTTACTCTTTATAAGTTTCTCAAGCGAAGAATTCACGCATAAGTAGGAAAACTCAAAAACAGATGTTTCTGTTGGTTTCCCGCGGCCATATTTGTGCCCCTGGAAGGACACAAACATGGCGTCTCCATACAAAGCTTTATAAATTTGGGTAAAACGTTTTTCTGAATATCTCGCATATGAAGTATTGCAAAGACCTGATTCTCGGCAAGGCTTTTTGTATATTTATCTTCTTTCATTTCCCGGATTCTAGACTTTCTGTATTAAAAGGTTCCCATTTTTATTCTGCTTTTTCTTTTGAGTGAAAACCGAGAATAAATCCCTCAAACCACTGAGGGATTTTATGCAAACAAACCCCAAAACGAAAAAAAATTAATGGCAATTGATTCTCATAAAAGTTATCGCTGTAGTTAATTGCAATTCAAATTTGCTGTTTCTGACAACATAAAAATCTTCCTCTAGACCAATTTAAACTTAATTTCTCCGACAAAGCCGTAAAAATAAAATGAACAAATTTATTTCTCAAAATATCTACGAAAATAATCGATTATTTCACGAAAAATTGTTCCCACGTGTTACAAAGAATTAAAGTCTTTTGAGACTAATAAAGTACAATTTATTATTAAAAGTAGCAGACGTTCTAGCTTCCCTTCAGAAATTTTGAACAGTCTTTCACTTCTTCCTCGTCTGCCTCGACTTCACGTTTTATTGACACCCCTTTCAGACGTAACTCACTCGGGTAGAGACACGGCTTCACAACAGTTGAACTTCTTTGAAATCTCAATCTGACTTGAAGTATCTGGGCGTTGATATTTTTGCAAAGACCTAACATATCTATGCCCGGCACGCTCTATTACAAATTTTTCTGGAATTCCTTCCTGCAGTCCCCGGGTCGCTGTTGTCGCACGTAGCCTATTGTTTGTAAATTGACCTAATCAATTCCAGCGCCTTTGCACAACCTTTTTACCCTTTCCCCCAGCATGTTGTGACCTACTGGACATTATTTCCATACTAAACTGTAAAATGTATAAAAATGTTGTAAGGCTATCTTTACAAGCTAACGCATATAATCAGCTGTCTCCTTTAAAACTTAGCATCATCAGAAGACTTGAATCGAAGCATGGACCGACCTACTGAATAATCGAACACGCCGATAAAATGGTCAAAACAACTGAACAAAGAAACGGCCAAAAAATACAAAGCAAACACTCCCTTGAGGATGTCACAAAACTTTTCTCAAAACCTTATCAAAATCTCACAATTTTGTAACTTTCATTTGTCTTTTTTGCGATAAAGATGTGAGCGTTCATGTGGCTAGACAAGTGCTTTATTCTCCTTAACAAAAGGTCTTAATTACTGAATCATGGTAAAACAGGGACCAAAAATTCAGTTCAATTTCTATAATATTAAGACAGACACATGTGTTTTCCATTTTATAGAGATCTTTTAGGAATAATATCGTGAAATAGGTCAGATAAATACCTCGAACGTCGATCGGTATTAGTCCATATACATAGTGCATGTGGATTAACACCTCCGTTGTCGGTTATACTTATCTCTTATACTACCTCAAGCTGAGGGCCGATAAACGGCTAATTTTTACATTGGTGAGGATTCTTCAAGGGATGCAAAGATACACTGAAGAAAATTGCCTCTATTTTTCTCATTTATTGGGTTTTCCAACACTCCATTCTGCTGGCACTGGTGGCATTAACTAGGCTCTCGCGTTTTTAACCTACTAATTAAGTTTACCAAAGTTATTCAGTTTCGAATTAGTTGTTGGTAGTAAGTGCTAAAAACAGCCTGGTAATGTCGAGCGATTCAGAGTGAGAACTGTCTACTACCTAAAGTAGTTTTAGTGGCGGTACTGCAATTAAGCTTTTAGAAAACAATTTTGAATCTTTATTTGCGTAAACAGACAACGAGAAAGCAGTTGATAATAGGCTAGTTTACAGTTGTGAGCTTAGTGTCCTAGCCTTTGAGTGAACGTGAGGTTGAGGTTGACCTTTTTTTGATAAAAACCTCGATCCTTTTCTAATGTAAGTTTTGCTTAAAAAATACTAGTTAGCATAAGAAAGACATGATTTAAATAATAATAAAGCAGGAAGGGCTGTATCAAACCAAGGTCAACTCAAGCCTCGTTTTCACCTGCAACTGTAAAATGGGCTATTTACATTTTCGCAGCGAGGACCATTTTACCGACCATTGTTTACAGATGAAGTACCGGCGAGGAATCACTACTGCAACTAACAAGGAAATTCATGCGAGGAATGAAGCAACAGATACTACAAAACACAAAGAGGCCAACCACATGGAGTACACGAGTTTGGGATGACTGGGTACACAACAATACGCCTTACCAATAAATAACAGGGCCACTTTCGTGGGAGCAGCGAACAGTGGAATTTCAAAGACGCTGTGCAATTTGGCACTGTCGTTCTGGTTGAGGAAAAGCGATGAACTTCCAACTAAGAAAATCCTCGAATGTTGCGCAAAAGAAACACAGCTCAGTTTAATTTCAAAAATTGTAGCGTCGTGTTTTATTTCAAAGCAAAACAAGCAATTTGGATCAAATCTACCAAATATTAAAACCTTCAAATGTGACCTAATAGTAAACACGACGCTACAACTAAACATTTGTAAATTTGTTCTTCATGAAAAGTTAATTAAAATGAGAGGGGAATATGTAAGGGGGATAAGTGACTTATCCCCCTTGCGTACAGTTGAACCTCTCCACATGCATCTGCCACCTTGGGGACAGAAGAAAGCGGCCTTTGTAGAGAAGCAATTTAAGGAAGTCAGTCAATGTATGGATCGACTGTCCGCCAAAAAAAGTGGCCGTTGGGGAGCTAGAGGCAGCCGTTAGTGGAGGTTCGACTGTGTTTAA
The DNA here is from genome assembly GCF_958299795.1 of Porites lutea. NCBI lineage: Eukaryota > Metazoa > Cnidaria > Anthozoa > Scleractinia > Poritidae > Porites > Porites lutea. The sequence goes on along the minus strand of NC_133209.1, from coordinate 29,756,089 downwards.
TAAATAATAACCTCGCATTTTAATTAGCTGTTCATTGGCCCCGCTCTTCCCTTGTAACACAAAATTGCAGCCGCACGCAGTTTTTGAGACAGTTGATTCAGGGATTATGTATTCATAACCGACAAATATATTCCTCTGATAAGAACAAAAGAATCCCGGGGAGCTCATGTAAAACTTAGAGACTTTATCTAAATTCAGGAAAAGAAAAAGAAAGTAGTTGTCTTGTGTTCACGTCCCGTCACAAAACTTGAAATTAGGCACTTTCACGTCGTAGTCGTGCAGTGACGGCATAGATATGAACAATAAAGCGTGATGCACTTACAAAGTTGCTATATTTTGCTACCGCTAAACCCATTCCTTTCTGCCGTCCTCGTTGCCGTGGCAGTCGTCGTTGCTTCAGCCCCCTAATGTTTGTGCTAGAAATGAAGGGGTGAAAAAATAGGAAACTTCAACTGTGAATTTTATCCTATATTGGGTCACCATTTCTCTACTTCAATTCTTAATTCTAGGCGATAACATGGGTTTTGCAGGGCATGAAAGACTAGGTTTTTTCTTTTATATCAACACCACTTTCCCCGTACGTGTGTTCAATAAAAGGACCGAAGAATTAAGGGCGCTCGCCGAGTCCAAAAGTCAGAACTGGACGGCCGGACCGGTCATTTGGAAAATTAGTGGGCTTTTTTTAAAGAGTTTTTGCTGGAAAACCCATGAAACTCTTGCACATTTAAGAACTGACAGAAAATTTCGCCAACTTTGATCAAAAGTGAAATGGTTAATGACGACGGGAATATAAATGGTCTACCCACAAGTCATAAATGACAAACGGAACGCGCTGTAAGCTAAGAGGCTATCTTTCAAATAGGTGCACGATCGCCCTTTTCTTTCGCAAAGAGAATAACGAAGCATAAATAAAATTACCAAAGCGGCTGCTGGCTATGACCTGCTGAGGGAAAAATTAAGGGCAAACAAGATTGCAAGAACTTTGCCTGCTGGTAAAATAATTACCTCAATGCCCTGTGGTTTTGAATGAAGTAACAAACTGCCATTTAACGTTTTCCCCTTATTCGACAACAAGAGGGATACACAAGAAAAATGTCTTTTTCAGGGTAAATGCTTAAAACAGTAATAATGATAAGACCTACAATTTTGGCAAGAAGTTTGCCCAAGCTGAAAAGCTAATCGGACTATAAGTGGATTGTGGACCTGTTTTCTTTGTCAATGCAAATCATTTTGTTAACCATTGCTGGTGCCTATCTCACTATGCTCGGGTAATTCTTTAATTCTTTTACCGTATATCATAAAGTGAGGGTCGTACACGAGGTTTGGGGGGGGGGGGGGGGGGGGGCAGGTGGGGTCCAAGGCACGATTCACGGACCACAAAAATGACTAATCACTGACCACGATAACAAAATTTCATTTTCACAAATCACGATAATCAGCATGAGAAGCACTCCTCGATCTTATTCTTACACAAAGAAAGAAGTCACAAGCTATTAAGAGGTGTCTGAAAACAGAGCAAAGAGGCGACAGGGAAAGACTACAAATTGCAAATTACAGAAAAAACACGAGACAAATACGTCATGAAATCTAATATCGATTACCAATTTGAGTTTCTTTGGTTACGGGACACGAGGAATAAATAAATTTCTTAAATTCACGACTCACGAAAAATAAAAACGGCTTATCACGCATCACGAAAATACCCCTGTACGACCCTCTTTTGTACGTATCTCTTGCTTCATTCCTGGCCTGAATTTCCTCGTCAGTTACAGAAGTGATTCCTCACCGGCTCTTCATCTCTGAACAGGTCGGTCAAAATATCCTCGCTGAAAAAATTTAACTTGTCGACTGCGCAAATAAAGATTCAAAATTGTTTTCCGAAAGCTCAATTCAGTACCGTAACTAAAACTGCTTTGGGTAATAGACCGTTCCAGGGCTCGCGCAGGGGGAGATGGGGGGGAGGCGGCCCAGTAGATTCAACTCCAGAAAAGTTTGCCAACATTTGAAAAATTGACAAGGTCGAATAAGCGCGATAAAGTTTGAAGCAACTCGAATACACTTTTTAAGAGTGACGTTTTCATCTACTTCAGCGCAGTTACGTGGCTTTGTGTGTCTAAGAATGACAGCCAGTTTTCTGAATCAGTGCAATATAGAGCAAATATTCGTAGAAATGTAAAAGAGGCACCAGCCATAGTTACGAAAACGATTTGCACTCAAAAAAGACACGGTACACAATGCATCCACTTGGTTGATTGAACTTTTCGCACGTCTAAACTTCTTGCCAGTTTCTTAACTTCGACTTTTATAATTCATTTATTTACATGGTATGCTGCAAAATTAATCCGTTTTTTAACTAATAATGTTAAACAGATAATTGTTCATTGAATAGAACACCCCTGGGTCTTAGATCCTTAGTACGTACTAGTAAACTTTCATAGGGTGAAATAATACAAATATTCTATACGAAAAAGAAAATATAATGAAGAGACAATAGCGTATTTAGCGTTTTTAGCTCATCCTTTTGAGAAGATATTATCCAGGATACCTATCACAAGATTACACAAAAAACATTCAGGATCAGACAATCATATCAAAATAAAGTAAAGACTAGAAGAAAGAGATGCACCCGTCATAATAACCAGGATCACTTGCATGAACATATCGGACACCGGCAAACCATCCATTCGTTTAGCTTTTCAGCTAGTCCCAATTTCTTGACAAATTTTAAACTTCATTACTTTTCTTTTATTTAAGTTATACCCTGAAACAGAGATTTTTTTGGTTTGTCACTATTACTCTCTCGTCAAATAGCGAAAAAAAGCCTAGTTATACGGTTAATTAAACTGAATTATTCAATTGCGCTCATTTAAGGTCATTAGATACCAGTGAGGTTCAACTGAGAGCAAGCTCTCCTGGAAAGTGTTTGCTCGCAGACTACAGTGAGGTTAGAAAACCAATCACGTTTGTTCTCTAATACCGGATATAAAAGGACTACGTCATTGTTAAGCTCCATTCCATCGCTGACCAGCAAGAGGCAAAGACAAGGAAGCGTCTGAAGGTAAGCTTCCTTTCTTTCACTTTAACGTAACTATTTTACTTAGCACGTTTCGAGAAGTTAAAAAGTTTTTTTATTTATTTCGAATGTTTTATCATAATCATTATAATTATAATTTATTATTGTTTCTTATACAGCCTAAGCTAATCCTTAACTAATCTTAAATTTCCAGCCAGTAGGAGCGACAGTGGTGATCTAGCTTCCTTCCGAAGAAAAGACAATGAGTTTTTTAGAAGCAGTTTTATTCTGACTGTGATTTAAAGTTAACGTACTTCAGAGATGTGTGCTTCAATTTACTTCACCATGGAAGGCCGGTTCAGCACTAACCTTGGCGGAGCCCCTTAAATTTTAAAAAGGGCCGGTTTCTTTTTCTATTGTTCGAAAACACTTTATCCGATAATGTTCACTATTTTTTTAGAGCATCCAATCATCAAATTTTAGACTGACAAAAAGAATTAGAAAACTGAATTTGCTTTTTAAGCCAGCTTTCCTATCTACAATCAAATTTTGCAGTAACCTTGAGTTATCTTCACTCTGATTGTAGCTTTGAAAAACCCGGCCACGCGAGTTGTGATTAAAGAAAGTAAGGAAAATCTTTCAAACCAATGGTTAATTGAATATCAGCAAATGAAATGTTAAAGAAAATTTGTCCACCATATAGAAAAACTGATAGAAAAAATTAATAGCTAAAGTGTTTAGTCAGTTCACTCGGCCCTAGGCACACATGTACACAACACAGTTTGTAAGACCACTTTAATGACTAAACATAACCGATTTATGACACACCACTACTTCACCCTCAAAGATTTGACTTCACTCCCACAGAGACGTTTGACTGATAATCTGAAAACGGATTTAATGATGTATCCTGTAATTTTTAAATTTTTCGTCGGGGGTCCCTTACGCGGAGATACCTTATTTTAGGAAATTAACGCTCCATGAAATTAAATAAGGTATTGGAAATTAACGCGACTTAAATTAACCCGAATTTAATGGAAAACGACTTTGGAATAAAGAAAATTAACGCGAAAGAGGAGGCAGAATTTCATAAAAAGGAAATTAACGCGATTATCTTGGCCGAAATCAAAGGAGAAGATATTGCAATCACCTCTGACAGCGACAACGATGAAGATGCATTTAAAAGTGGATTTGATCGTCGCAGTGGCAATTGCAATTCATAACAATTGCAAATCAATCCGAAGACAATTATCAGACTTCAACAGGATTCGAACACATGGCTTCTGCGTTCGCGCTGCAATGCTCTAACTAATAACTGAGCTATGAAGACTCACGGCATTGAGATCAGGTCAATTTGTTTAGTTCACCTTAGCTCGTGAATTGAATGATGAAATGAATATGATGTGAACTGCAGAAATACAAATTTTAAATGAAGCTTAAGATATGATAGTCGCAGTGGTAATTGCAATTTAAGCAGTTGCAGAGCAACCCGAAATTAAAAATTGTTGCTTTTAATTCAACCCTCTGTAAAGGTCACTTTAGTTGATCATTTTTGAAAATGTAAGTTGTCTAGCATCCGCAACGTCAAGTTTGTATAAAAATGCAAAAGTTCACAATGTTTATCACCGCCGTTTGTGTTTTATTCTCGATACTTTTGATACGACGGCCCAAGACTGCAAAAGTCTTCGTATAATATCGGCAGAGATCCTCCCAAAAATTGTTTCGGAACACGTTGTTATAAGTACGTTAACAAGGGTTTTTTATCTGCAGATACGTCACATACATTGATAAAGATGGCGAAGACCAATTCGTCGACGTTTCATCGCTCTGTTGTTTTGGTGTTATTCATGCTGTCTTGGGTTTCACTTGCGATGATGATCAAGGACTCAAGGGGTTTAAGGCCTGAGTCAAAGGTGCGTTCTGAGCATATGAATGATTTGCAGCATCTCTCGCTAGGAGACCTAGAACAAAATGAATTTTTCCTCAAAACTAAATCTTGAGGTTTTCTTGTGCCTTAACATTTAATTATGATCACGTGACAAGTCTCGTGACCAAAAATTTAAAATGAAGAAAATTGGCAAATTGGTGGCGAATTCACTTTGTTGGGAAAACAAATTGGCATTTCTGAAAGAGGATAAACATACCTAACTTTCTAAGTTTGGAATGAATGTACGCGAAGTTTAAATTTGAAGTTTTAAACAATTCAAGATTAAATTTAGACATTTAAATTGACGTTTTCCCTCATAATTTATTATTGAACTGCAATGATCATTCCAAACGTGAAGTGTTAGATATATTTGATATGAATTAGAAACATGTTTTTGCTCGATTTCTTTTCTTAAACCGGCCACCAATTGGTCAATAATTTACGATTTTTAGTCACCTGATATATCACATGGCTTATTAACACAAAACGTTAAGGACAATGAGTTTTTTATGTGTGCCAATTTTTAATTTAGCGCTATCATCTATGCCGAAGTTATAGTCAATAATTCATTTTTCACAGGTAAACGCCTTAGTCCCAGGCCTTAAACTACTAGAGGATGAACAATTTTCCAGTGCTCGTAAGAAAATACCGTAAAATTCTGAAAATAAGCCCCTCCACATATAAGCCCCCCAAACTCGTAACGCAAAAAACCCTCCGTTAAATCGCTCCTCCAAATATAAGCCCCCCGGGGGGCTTGTACTTGGAAATTGCCCTCAAATACAAAGTAAAACAAGGCAAAAACGGTAAATTTCCTTCTATTTATAAGGCTAAGCCAATCGATTTTGAAACGTAAATTTCCCTTCGTAGATAAGCCCCTCCGAATATTAGCCCTCCAAAAATAAGCCCCTCAGAAAGGGCCTTTGAAAAATATAAGCCCCGGGGCTTATTTTCGGAATTTTACGGAAGGTCAATTTTCTTTAGGTCATTGAGACAGGTAACTGCTCATAAGTCTCTGGAAAAGCACACCACCTTTTACAGGTATCTTTAAGAAACAATAGTATTACAGCTTTCCACCCTGTAATCCATTCTGCAAACAGGGGGAGAAGCGGGGCGGAAATTTGTTAGGTTTACTTAGGAGCCTATGACTAGGGTCATGGGCTCCTGGTTTACTTGCGCACCTTAATATTAAGTGAAGCCTAATACACTGTAGTGTAACAGTAAAAACTATATAAATATTGCCAAATTACCGCAAGGTTATTTAGTTTTGAACAAATTAAGCTCCGATTCCGCTTATCTGGACCAAAATGAAAACTGATTTCCCTTTTACAGCCATTCACCAAATGTTTTTTTTTTTTTCAAATTCCCGTGTTTCGATCTTTCGAACCTGTTTATTTATTTTCCATATGCAAGGGGTCCGGAAAATCAGGATTTTCCAGTTTTTCTTTTCTTTTCTATAGCTGGTGTGGATACCGCAGAATGGTTAGAATCCGCCGAGGAAGCTAACAAAAGAACAGTTGTCGATCGTAGCTCATATAGTAAGCCCTCTTCAGTTACCGGAAAAAGACACGGACGCAACGGCGGCAAGAACGGTGGCGACAACAACGGCAAGAATGGTGGTTCGCCCGACCGCAAGAAAGGAAAAGGGAATAATCCGCTTTGTCCAGAATCCGAAGGAACTGGCTCTAAGTGCCCTACCAGCGCACAGCCAACTGATCCTGGTTATGTGTATATCATTGAAATGAAGGGGAGTGACGGGAGCATCTTCCCACCACCACTCGTTAAGGTGGGTTTTGCAAAAGATCCCGAAGAGCGAAGACAAAGGCTTATGGCTGGGAATCCTTTCAGATTGTAAATTTCAAAGAGGTTTAAGGTTTGCAACAAGAAGGCAGCAGAAGATCTTGTCAAAGAGGCACCAACAGCCCAAAATCATAAATTTAGAGTCAGTGGAGGAGGAACCGAATGGTACAAACTCCCGTCAGGAGGTATTGAAGCTTTTGCACAAATAGTCGAATGCGTAATTGATGAGTATCTCGATGTGAACAATGGTGGTGGCAGCAGCAGCAGAGGCGGTGGCAGCAGCAGAGGCCGTGGCAGAGGCCGTGGCGGGCACGACTTTTTATCGTCACCAATACCGTGTCTTGCTCCTAATCAAGAAGGCGCAGTCATGTCTTCGAATAACGGACATTTCAACCCACCATTTCCCAGCATTGGCGACACAAAATGGCGACAAGCGCTCAAAGGAAATGTTTTGCAAATTAAATTTAATTGTAAATAACAATTTCTGAAGCCATTACCAATAAAAACATACCAAAACTTTTCTTCGTACTGAAAGAAGAAAATGAATCTACGCTGAACATTTTCCTGCAAAAACCAGAGTCGATGATAGGTATTTTTTCTAAATCGACATTAACCTAGCTATTAACAGTAGAGAAATAATGTAAACGCATCCATGGTAATAAATAAGTGAAAGAACATAATTATTCTTTACATAGCCTGCAGTGCAGGCGTTTTCTCCGGGCGCGCGAATGTTTTTCTTGCGAAAGCGCCATATATATGCTGAAATTCGAAAAGAGAGGAGAAAATGGGGATAGTCAAAAGGAGCGGGGTGGGGGGCGGAGAATGCCTAGCACCTACCCTAAGGGTTGCTATTTTTACCCTCCCTAATCTTTCTCCGGTATAACATCAAGGATGGCGGTTTCAACTGTACGAATATAAACAACCAGCTTTCGCTTACCCGAAATACGCCTGCACTGTAGGTTATAGTAGTACGGGAGGGATGTTTTACTCCACTTTTTTGCGGGGGAATCTTAGTTACTTGCGGGGGAATACATTAACGCCAATGACGTCATAGCCTTTTGTCTTTATCTCATGAGTAAAATACGCAGGAATCTCATAAAGATAAGGTCGCGTGCTATTTTTAGTTGATTTAGGTTTTCTAGTTACTTCAAGGTCGATAAACGTCTTCGTTTGCGATTGGTTAGTTAGAAAATAAGAAACTTTTTCATTGGTTAATTCATAGTTTCTGAGGAGTAAAGTCAAAATTGTCTGTGACTTAAAATCATTGATGCAAGTCCTATTTCCTGCTGCTGTGATTGTCCTAGTTCAGGTTCACTGATTTTTGGCGGGCAAATCGTGCATATTATTATTTTTTTAATTTTATTTTTAGATCAGCCAATTATTGCCAGGGTCACCGCAACAGCATGACGCCAATTACTGCAGGCCCGTAACAGTCCCTCCCCCCATGAGAAACAGACCACCACACCGGGGACTACGTCCCCTACTCTTTACGAACAGTGTGTGGATTCTTTAACGTCCCACAAAATTTACATATGCAAGGGTTGTGAGACGGGGCCTACGGTTTTTCGTCCTTATCCGAGAAGACTAGAAAGTATAACCGTTTGCAGATGTCTTTATAAAGGCAGCACTTTCTCCTCAGTTATTTAAAGACCCTTTTAGTGAGTGTTGGTCCGGCCAGGACTTGAACCAGCGGCCTCCCGCTCGGCAGACCGGCGCTTATCCAACTGAGCTAACCAGGCGGTGGGCAAAGGCAAACTAGCTCTTTTTAGCACGAAAGACAACGTTTTACTAATCCCAAACCCCTCCTACTCCTCCGCAATTGATTTATTTTCCCTTTTTGATTTTACATTTTTGTGATCATTTGATTAATTCTCATAGATGTTGCACTTGACAATCTATGGATATCGTTAGAAGAAAATTGATGTTGGTCACTATTGGGACTTAAAGGGTTAAGGGGTCAAATAAAACCCAAGCCACCTAGTTTGGTCTTCTTTTATTTACGGCATCCTGTCCCTTTCATTTTTGAATCCCCCCAGGCATAATTGGGACTGTCTCGGAGGATTGTGTCTCATAGAGAGTTAAGGAAGAGGACTGAAGAGCAAGGAAGGTTTCCATCTTAAAAGAGTGTCCTTCAGTGATTTGGTTACAATTTACTAATACTGAGTCCCAGTTCAAAACCCATTAAGTCCTTACTATATTAAAAGATACCAGAACTCTCATGAAACCAGACATCAACGCGTTTAATCCCCAATGTACAAATAAACATTCTCCAAAAAGATCTCTATACATTTCCTTGAAGAATAATTTCAATGAGAGAGTTGTTAAAGGATCAAATCTGATGATGATTGATGTTGGTCACCCTGGAGACTTCAGGGTTAAGGGACAAAGTGGAAAACAAGAGGGACTTTTTTCTTGAGTAAAAAAAGAAACATTGAACAGGCTGAAAGTTTTGTTGTAGAAGTCCACATATTTCCCATTTTCATTCATTTCATATTATTCTGTGTTCCTCTTGACACCTTTCTTTCAACAGCTTTTGAGTTGACTGGAGTCTTTCCAGCTCTTGGCTTGTATTACTTTCTGGAAAATGGATCTGACCAGACCTTCATATCTGAAATTCAATCAGCAAAATAAGTTACCGAATAAACCTGAAACTTATCAATACTATGATGGACAAGGTGGGAAAGACTCTGTGCAGTACACACACTTTTTTTTCCTTTTTTGGACAACACTATAAACTTAGCAGTGTCAAACGCGGTATTTAAAGTTTGGTTCAGTTTTATGGTATAGACACTAAGAACCCTACGAATGTCCCATTGAAATCTAAGATACTCACTTCCTGGCTGTATATCTTCCTGTTTAATATCTTTCCTTGTTTCCTTCTGAATTTCCTCTGCAAAAGATTTAAATTCAAGTTTAGCTCTTCTTTAACTCAAACATTATTTAGTAGTCAACTAGAAGTAAAGGTTTCAATGCCTGTGTAGTGCAGGATTAGCAGATGACAGCTGCAAGAAAATTGGGATCAAGGCAATTAGGAAATTACTATATATTTTGAGCATCAGACATTCTGAAAGTCTGGAATACCAGCCAGAAGTCACTCTAGCCGGTATATATATACTGCGCATATGGTTACGTTCACTATGTCAGGCTAACAACACCAGAACGCCCTGTTTGAGGTTTGAGATAGAATGCCAGATTTGGGCAATCTAAAGTTTGCCTTTGGGTAAGAATTATTTGGCAGATTCGAAGACTGGGTTTAATTATTGGCCTAAAACTACTGGGGAAGCTTTTTTGCTATTTATTCAGTGTTTTCAAAGATGGCAAAATCCAGTTAATGGCCTGTAACTCCATTTTTGGAACTCAACAGGTTGAACCAGCTGGTTGGACTTAAAGATGGCAAGACTTACGTAAGCTATGTAAGATTTATTTAATTTCTTGTCCACGTGAATCATCATCAAGTTAACTAAGATCTTATATAAGATGGTTTTAACTTGTTGTAACTTTTTGGGCTGATAATAATACGACAGATCGCTGATCACTATATTATTACTAGATTGTTATTGACAAATAACAAATTAAAATATCAAGACCGTGTGGTTTTTGTGCATTGGGCTGATTATACAACAATAATATTGTTTTCTAGCCCTACACTGCATGTTAAAGATGTTTTGAGCAACTGACTTTAAAAATGAATAGCATGTTAATTCTCAATGAAATTGCAAATTAAAAGGGTGGCTAAACTTGACTATTCTTGGTTTGCAACCACATGATAAGGCAGCCATGTTAGGGTCAATACAATAGAATTTTTTCTCTTATTTCCTAAAAGCATCCTTATCATTAGATCAGGATGATTGATAAATCTTTCGCATTATTTTGGTGCATTTGCCTGTCTGAAGGGCAGATGTCTTGCCCTCTGCTTGTAACCTTCTTAAGGGTATCACTGTTTTGCCATTTTTTCTGTAAACATTTCACCTTACTGATAACACTAGAGATGTAAAATAAACAATGAAATATTGCCTTTTCCGCATATTTATGTACTTAAAAACTCCTGTAGAAAACGCAGGAAATGGCAATTTCTGAGCCCCTAAATTTGAGATTTTTCTGGGGGGAACATGCCCCCACACCCTCCTAGTTAGCAGTACCATTGGGGGTTTACCTCATTATAGGAAATTAATGATGCACTATATTAACATGATTTTAAAAAAATTGCATAAATTTAATGCTTCTTAATTTATGTCAATGATAACTCAAATCACATTATTTTAAATCACTGTAGTTTTACAGCACCTATATTTCAATAACAAAACCTCATCTGTTCATAGTTCCTCTATCTAGCCTCTGAGTCACTATCTGACAGTTCTTCTTTAAGAATTGAGTTCAAAATGTCTTTTGACTGGTCTTTACATTGATCCACTTCCCCGAAGGGATAGCTAAGTTCTTCAGTCTTTCTTCTTCATGGAAATGCTGCTGTTTTTTCCTTTAGATATGGACGTTGAGAAGTTTGTATTGCAGCAAATTCACATAAAATAAAGTTAAGTGCACATTGTTTTCGAAAATTTCACGTTAATTTGATAAGTATGTAAACCTGACTTTTGGAAAAAATTCACATTAATTTTGTGTAATGCAAATTATCTTTGCATTGTCAACGTGCATCGATAATTTCCTATAATAAGGTAACCTTTCCTTCCATGCCTATTCCTTCAAAACCTTACACTATGCCCCTGGGTTTAGGAAGCCAAATAAACTCTGCACATGGACATGCATCACACTTTTTGTTAACTTCTTTGCTGTCCCTGAACAACTACGAAATGAAATGCCCAAATTGTAATTTTATTTGAGAACGGGAACAGCAAGGAGATAAATTTTACCATCTTGCAAAAAAGTTCTGAAAGGATCTGAAGTCTAATTTCAGGGACATTTACGTTGTTGTTGTATGATCGTAAAGTCTCTATTGATAAGGTTAAAACCCCACACCCACCCTCCCTCCCCCGCCGCCCCCAGCAAAAAGAATCAACAATGCCCTGATTAGCTGCGTAGCTGGCGGTATGTGTACTAGGCAACACCGCAGCAAAACGTCTACGCATGCGCCAGATTGAGCATTTCCGGTCTCTTTTTCAGTCACACTTTCCAGTCAAAGTCTCCCGCGCGCTTCATTTGGTGTGCAGCTTGTGGTTCAGTTGTTCTGCTTTATGCTGCTCGTGTTTTTGACTATTTTGTAGTTATTGAAATTGCTTTTATGGATAACCAGGCACAGATCACTGAAACAATTAGTCGATTAGATTCAGAAAAGGTAAGATGATAATAACTCAGTGTGTAATTTTGGCTAGAGCGTCAGATAAACTGATTTTCATTCACGAAAATAAAGTTTTTGACTGTTATTTTTCACTTAACCTGGCTGAAACTAAGACATAAAATTAAAACGTTATCATTGCAAGCTTGTGTACTGTAGTTCTAATTTTTAGTTCTTCAGTTTCTCAGTCTACATGTGTTAAAGCCGATTCAAAATTTATTTGGAAAACGACAACACACAATCGCTTTGTAGTTTTGTTTACCAGTGGGTTTTACCGTGTTTTAAAACGAAACTCTTCTGGGTTGATTGCCATGAAACATAAGCTTAATTATACTGTTGAGCCGGTTGGCAGCAAGTTGACAACTCTATTTATTTATTTTTCCATTCTCAGAATCAGAGAGCGAAAGCTGGTTCAGTGGCTTTTAGAAGTCGAACTTTTCATGCCATGTATTTAGCAGCTAGAAGTTTCGTGTTTGTATGAGATGCAGCCGAGCCGCACAGTCTGAAATTCTTGAAGTCTTCAACAAAAGAACAACCATGTAAAAGAATTAAATAGGCATTTTCTTGAATGAAAGTCATTTATAGGCATGTTTAGTTTCCCGAAGACTGCAGTCACCAAAGTCAAAGTTGTTATTAAATCCCGCCCATCTTTTGTTTTGAGTTCTTGTTTTCTCTGATAATAAAACAAATTATTGAACGGACTAAAATTTTATTTCCTGGTTTTAGTGTTTTTTATGATAATGATGACGTCTTTATTTTGGTTTCTTTCATAAGTATTGTTATTCTTTTCTTAGTTGTCGCCTTCTCCGAAATTAACTTATGCCAAACCAGTAGCATGCAAGAAAGCCAGTAAAAACAAATTTGTCTTGTCGAGCGCTCGCGACCTGCAAACTTCAAACATCATTTTCACCGTTGGTGCAAACAGATAAGCATGTGGTGCAAAAGTTTGAGAATAGAAAAATATATAAGCTTTCGAATGAAGTGATTTTTTTGGCCCACTTTTTTGTCTGTTTCGCCCTTTTTGCTTTTAAACTTGACGCGACGGCAAAGTTATGCTTACACTATTGGTTTATATACTAGACCGGAAATAAAAAGCTGACCGGATATTAAATTTTGTGCTCATGCGCATTGCGTTTTGCCGCGGTGTTGTACTAGGCTAAGTACTAGGCAGGGCGGATAAATGCCCTGGTACTAGGCTCCCAGATCCCCGCCAAGCGAAACCCTGTCAGAGGGCCTCAGTATATCGAAGGACCAATATGCTGCTGGGTTCCCCTTCCTATCAAATATTTTTTTCAGTCAACCGCTAGAAAGGTACCAAAGGCTCATGAGCTATGGCTCTTTGAAGAAAGATGGAAAGTTTTAAGCTCGGTAGCGAATGTGAAAGCTGGATTAAATAATCGACTTCCGGAGCAAAGAAGCTAAGCTTACGTTACCAGTACTATAAAATACCGTGACTTACTGTAGACTTCTGGGTGTAGTTTTGGAAACACAACAACGGGATATAATGCTGCAAGGGTAAAAGCTGTAAATCCTGCGATAAAAATCCCCGTTTTTACTTTGTTAGACATCTCGATTCCTTGATTTTTACGTGCTGTCTACTCGCAGTGTTCTCCCCTTCCTACATGCGCCATTATTATTGCCAGCAATCCAAATGGTCAGCGTTTTCCATAAAATACCACGTGGTAAGACTTGAACCAATCAAATAACCGAGTTTGGATGGTGGGAAAGCGAAAGAGTGGGAAATTGGGAAACGCTCGCGTGAGAGATCGACCATTTTCACTTTCTCATAAGATTTAGGTTACACAAATTTTTATCAGTTTCCCCCCATAAAATGTCCGAAAAACGCAACCCGAAGTGTTTCTTTGACATTTCTATCGGAGGTGAGAAAGGTAGGTTGATGAATTTTTTTCCCTTCTATGTAGCGTGAGGAAAATGTCTTACCACAAGATTACAAGCAATACAAGCGCTTATAAAAGCTGGTTTGGTCGATGTTTTGTGACTATGCCTGTACAAGCTAACAGAAGTCTTTATTTTCATTTAGTTAGTCCCGCTTTGGAGTAGCTACCCAAATAAGTTTTAGTCGGATATAGACTCGATATTTGTGTGCCTCAAGTCAATATTTAACATATTTCTTGGGGTCAATTGTCCTTCAGTCAGTGGCCATGTGCACATGGCCACTAGTTCATCAGTGTTTACTGTCATGTGTTACCCTCGTTAAATAAAGTTGCTACCTACCTGCCTACCTACCTACTGTGAAAAGCTGGTTTCCAGTGATGAGGGCTGTTGATAGGGCGCCTATATATGACCTAATAAAATTCAAATAAGAGTTTTTAGTGTTCAGAGCTGTAGGCACAATCAGAATCTTAATCCAAATGATCAAAATGTTTCGGACCCATTTAACTGCTTAAATGATTGTTGGAGATATGAGCATGAGCAGAAGGATTAACTAATCATAATACTTATTTCCAATCTTTGTGATTGCTTTAGTCCCACTGCTTTTGCATGGAACTCTGGCAACTGTTAACCCACTCGCAAGAGGGATGAATACCATGTTGGAAAGCTGTTTTCACTACATTATAATGTTTCTGATAAAAACTCTGACCCCGACTCCTTAATCAACTAGTGAAAACCACACAAAATACCTTTTTTAATTAGATAATTGATCTTGTTATCCATTCGAAATCAGTTAATTATGTTAGTGATTATTTTACATCCCAGTACATGTATGCTATTTTTCTTATTAAGCTAATTATCAATATTGGCTCATGAAGTGTCAGCGTGCATATGTCAAGATTTCAAGCACGCGGAAAGTTTGGAGAGCCTGAAAGAGGCGTAAGAGTTGCCAAGGTGCAGTTGAGACGATCTTCTTGTGCTGCTCATGTATGACACTGTCTTCTTTCCCTTCCGCCCCACACCCGCCTCCCTCTCCCCTTTTCCCAATGACTCTGTTTGCTGGGTGTCTGGCTGCCTTTGCTGGGGACGCATGGCTAGGTTGTGATAGTACATGTATGAGTGCTTCTCAGTCAGGCTTGCCAGCCTCCAGTGGAAGTTCTTGGACATCCCAGGCATTTAACCGCTATTAAGTGATGCAGTTGTTACAGTTAGAATCTCAGTAAATGAATGTGAAATACCATAATAAAAAGAAGACACTGACTGGCAGTCTTGTGGAAGCTTTTTTTTCCCTCTGTCTATTTTTTTAGAGGATAGTCTGAATGTAAATAAGGGCATGTTAAGTACCTCATTTATGTATCATTAGTTGACCCTTAATATTTTCCAAAAACATGAATCCAAAATTTTATGGAAAATTATAGTCAAACTATCCTCAAAGAAGAACAAATTTTTGTAACAATTTTATTCATGCATACGTCGATTATTATTATGGTTATGATTATGATGATGATGATGATGATGATGATGATTATATTATTATTTTACAGTGGGAAGGGTACTTTTTGAGTTATTCGCTGACAAGTGCCCAAAGACTGTAGAAAATTTCCGATCTCTGTGTGTTGGAGAAAAGGGTAATGGCAAAGCAACCGGGAAGCCACTTCACTACAAAGGCTCAACCTTTCATAGAAGTAAGTTAGAGGAGGAAGTAGGATAACAAAGGGAGAAATCAAAGGAGACATAGAAATTCACTTAACATTTGCATTTCTTTGCTCAACAGACCAGTCTGGCCAATCCGTGGAATAGGATCTGCATGCAGCATATACATGTTATATTTACAGAATTTGTTAAAAACTTTTTCACTTTGAACAATCATTTTTTTCAAAAGTAGGTTGAGTTTGATTGTCCAAGTGAACGCAGTCCTGAATAGGACTGTTGTTGTTGACAGTGACTGACGTTTCGACAACCTGTGCAGTAGTCATCTTCAGAGTCAAGTTGTTGAAACGTCAGTCACTGTCAACAACAACAGTCTCATTCAGGACTACGTTCACCCGGACAATCAAACTCAACCTACTTTTGAAATGACTCCTGGGTTCAAACCTTTCACAATCATTTTTTTGTTATTAGACTTTCAGATTTCTTGGTCCCCAGTGAAAGAATGAATGAAGCTTTATTTAATCTCGGGTTTGATGAGGTTGGCTAGACCTCTAGCAAAAATATGCTAATAAGCCGAGGGAAAAGAAAAGCAAAGAAAACAAAACAAATAAATAAAATAACAGAGAAAGAAAGGGAAAATCTAAAAACTTATTTACAGTATAAAGTCAATGGTTTCTTAGTCCCCAGATTGTTTTTTGTTAGTACATTGCAAGTGACAATCACAAATTTACAGTGCACCTTGTGAATTGTCAAGTTAGATATTTGAGAAATTCATATAAGGCTGACATAAACCATGTATTTTAGATGGCCTGACTGAGAAGTTTTCAGGGGTCAAGAATAGCAACCAGATTGCTTTTCATTTTTTCATTCTTTTTCATGGTTGAAGGCAAGCATTGCACATGAGTAAATAATGCATGCTATGCATGCCTTTCCACTTTTCAGTTCAACCACTGACAACAATCAGGGGAAAACAGGTCTTTGAAAGTCCTTGAAATATTGGATGCAAAAAGTGTAGAAACCCTGTGTTTTTAATTAACTGACAGACTTACATACTTGTTGGTTGTCATTGTAGTTATCAAGGGCTTTATGGCACAAGGTGGGGATTTTACCAACCATGATGGCACAGGAGGAGAGTCAATTTATGGAGAAAAGTTTGATGATGAGAATTTTGAATTATTGGTAAGTTATCAGATTTTTAGGATTTTAACAAAAGACAGATGATATGAATTCACAAGTTGTAGGAGAAAAGCAGTTGAAAAAAGAATCTGAAAAATTCAGGCTTGATTGAAGAGCTTTTGATGACCAGGCACAACCAAGGCTGTGCTCTAGTAGTACCTGGTGACCCCTGGCCCCTAACTTTTGCTCCTTGGTGACTAGAAAATGTTAGATTTTTCATAGAAATCATCTGCTGGGCACCCTGGATTTTACATCATTTTGTTCTGAGCACTAGGCTGACTTCAATGTTTCTTAGAGCACATCCTCGACAATGCCTTTTTCATTGAGCTAACCAAGGTACCTTGTATTTAATGCAAGCAGGCCAACTGAACAGGGTTTGTACAGGTCACTGACAACCAGGAAAGTCATGGAATTTAAGAATTTCATTTTTCAGGCCTGGAAAGTCATGGAATTTAATTGTTGGTCCTGGAAAGTCATGGAAATTTAGGTTATGTTAAATTATTAACATAAGGTTATATTAAATAAATTAGATACTGCAGATGTCAAAGCAAGGATAATTTTAGATAAAGATAGTAATTAGACAACCTGAATGGCATGCATTTTGGTGGCCACAAGAGTTTGTGACTGTTGAACTGTTTAAGGTCAAAAACTGTGCTAAAAGTGACAGCTAAACACTAGGTCATGGAAAACTTGAAAAAGTCATGGAAATATTCATGGAAAGTCATGGAATTTGAAGAGGTCTAAAGAGTGCAAACCCTACTGAAGGGCTCCATGCAGAAACATCCCCAAAAAAAGAAAATGAGGAAGCCAGGGGAAGTTTTTGCTTGGATCCCTCAGTACCTCTGGTTGGCTTGAAGTTTCCTTTAATTTACTTAACTTATTTTCTGTAGTTTAAGCCCATAATTCATGAAAAACTTCTTAGCAATTTAGTAATGAATGAGGCTGAGTTCCAGCTGTAGTTCTTACTCTTGAAACGAGTGAAATGTCTGCCATTTTTTTCTTTTTTCACAACCAAAACAACTCAATCTCGTCCCCAGGTCTTCTCGGTAACGGTGTCTTAATCTGTAGTGAGCTGCATTTTTGACGTCACTTTCTCCTTTAACACAAAATTCTTCCAAATTTGGTCATCAGTAACTGGTTATGGTGCATTATGTGTGTGCTTTTAGCCAATCAGAATTGGGGAAATATTTTGAATGAATAATAATGTTAATTAAGAATTTTCTTGTCTTTTATTTGCAGCATGATAAACGTGGAATGCTCTCCATGGCTAATTCTGGTCCTAACACAAATGGATCACAGTTTTTTATCACCTTTAAACCAACTAGCCATTTGGATGGCAAGCATGTAGTCTTTGGCAAAGTTGTGAAAGGAATGAATGTTGTTAAGGAATTGGAGGACACACCGGTTGATGGTAGTACACCAGAGAAGGTTTGTTTTTATTGATCTGAAAAGTACTGTATCATTGAAATGAAATTAACACCTATTAGTCACTCAAAAAGACATTAGAGAACTCAATGTAATAACAAAACTGGTGGCAAAAACATCTCTTGACAAGTGAATTCACACTGTTTCAAAATTCATTGCTGTTATTCTATATTGTATAATAATTACACAATATAGAATAACAGCAATGAATAATTGTAATTATTATTTGTTTTGGCATATCATTGAATTCTAACAGGTTGTATCTGAGTCTGAATAATGAATATTTAGAAAATCATTCTCTTGGGTTTACATACCTCAACAAAACTTGTAGTTAGGCAATCTCATGTGACTTAAAGTCTTCAACTGTGGCCAAAAAAGCACATGTAACATTGTTGTTTTGCTAAATTAACCCTATTATTGCTTTTTTGCTGTTCTTGTTGCCGTCATTGACGTCATTTCCTAAGCTCCCTATTGATTCTTTTTTCTTGAACATATAGCCATGTGTTATTGAGGACTGTGGGGAATTACAGCCAGGTGAAGATGATGGTATTTCTAGAGTTGATGATGGAACAGGTGACCTTCTGCCAGCGTGGCCCTCTGATTCTGATTTAGACTTTCATAAGGTAAATGCAGGTATAGAACTTAACCAAAATTGAGAAACTGTAGTTTCTCACACACCAAATGCCATTATTTTTTCTGCCACGTGACAATACAACAGCACTTTATGCCAAATATGTTGTCTGTCACTTGACAATGCAACCACTTTATTCACTGAAATAAATGTCAACCATCACGACATTGAACAATGGGCAAAAGAAAAACTCTCCTGAACCTAATACACTACCTTCAAACCAACACTTTTTATAGACTTGCAAAGGGGGGGGGAGGGTGGAAAAAGCTTTTGCACTGTATTCAAGAAACAGAAACTAAATTTCGTGACAAGTGTGAAAAATGATACCTAATTTTCTTTGTGCCTAGCTGGTCCCATTCAGTGTGAGAGAACTTTATTTCTTGCTTCTCTTGCAAGTTCTGCCTGTAAGAAAAACATTTCATGGTACATTGATATCTAGCTAAGAAGTTTTTCATGCCAAGCATATTCTTTTAATATCAAATTCATGTGCAGTTCAATATGTGTGGGGGAAAGTTTGGCAGCACATATAGCATGATAAGAGCCTCAAGCAAGCAACTCTATCTTCATGAATGTTCTCCAACACAGTCACAGCTAGAAGGAGGAATCTGTTATTCTTCAATAACATACAGTTTGAGACAAAAAATCTTTATTTTTCAACAATAAAAATTCTTCATTACAGAACAGCACAGAAAAACAAAACCTGTTATAGGATTGCTCGTTACAATCACCCCACATGGTGTTTAGTCTGAAAAAAAAGAAAACTGAGAAAATTTTTTTAATTCTTTATTAGCAAGCAATGAAAAAAGACACTGGGTGTTTTTAAGCCTACATGTTGAAATACTGTAAGGTCATGAAAAGCCCGGAGTATAGAATAGATTCTCAGTGATGTTCATGTTGTGCTTGGCAGAATCCAGGAAACTTGTCATTGCAGTTTTCTCTTTAGTTAGCAATGACAACATTACCTGTTGTCTAACATTGAATTTCTTCTCAAAGGAGTTCATAGTCACAAGACTTCTTAGAAGGACCTAGCAGTCAGACACTTTAATAAATGATGTAATATGTACTAATTGTCTTGTCTTTGCTGTTGTGTAATTTGTCTCTTAGCAAAGGAATTTTTTTAAATTTCAGCGAATGCAATTGATGGGTGGCTTCTCTTAGTAATAAAACTATTCTTTTGTTATTTTTTTGTGACAATCATTTAGGTGGATGAAATACTAGTAGAGGCAGAAAAGATAAAATGTATTGGAAATGAGCAATTCAAGGCTCAAAAATATGAAAAAGCCAAAAATAAATACACTAAAACACTCCGGTGAGTAATAACACTTAATTTGCTTCTCAGTCAAAGAGCAAAATAATAATAATATTATTTATTAATAGATTTAAATATTTTATTTTGCTGGTATGGTAGTTATAATATTGTTATAATAATTATGCAACAAATATTTTGGTGTTGTCCAGTCTACCTTTTTTATTGTGTAGTAATAATATTAATTTTAACTATTTTAAAACTGAAAAAATGGTAATATTTCTTTCCAGCTACCTTAAACATTTAGACTCAGAAAATGAAACAGATTCCAGTGATAGTGAAGATGACACAAAAGATAAGAAACTAGCTGAAGGTGAAGAAAAAGTAAAGGCATTGTCCTTGAGTTGTTACCTAAACAGGTATGTGGGTAAAGTATGTAAACCATTCAGTTATGTACAGTATTCTTCCTGGCCCATTTTCTGTGCTTTTTGTAATGAGATGAGTGGTAAGCATCATTCTCTAGGTATAAGGGCTGCAACAATTCCCACACCTTTGCCTATCAACAAGTTAAAGCCAGTAAAAACATTCATCATTACTTTTGAAATTCATAATTTTGTTTCATGCAGTCAATATAATTAATATTATGTTGGTCCACCTTTTATTTGCAGAGCTGCTTGCAGATTAAAATTAGGTGACTATTCTGGAGCAGCTGCAGATTGTAATGAGGTACAATATTAACTGTAACAAAACTGCAGTCATGGCAGCCAAATTAATGCATTCACATTGGAGTTACATTATATAGCACTGTACATGTATGGTCATTCAGTTCCAACGGCCCATATGTAGGAAAATAATTTATGCTTCGTTTGGTTTGGAACAGTAATTTGAGGCCCAAATCAGATGCTGAGCTTTTCATGAGCTGCACCTAATTCTAATTAAGGCCAACCCAAATTATTTAGACTGGCTGAATTGATTCAGACACCGATCCTAATTGCAGCTGAACTAAGATCAAAAGGCAAAAAATGCTCATTTCGGTCAAACTGCTTACAAAATACATTATAATAATTTATGCATTAGGTTTGGTACATGAAAAGTTCTGCATCTGAATCAAAGCCATTCCAAAGGCGAGATTCTCAGCTGAGCCGTTCCAAATTGAGACAGCATTCCTAATTGATTCAGACACCAAACTTTTCATGTATTTTAATAATTCAATGTATTAGGTTCGGCTGTCTGGAACAGACTGACATGTTTACACAATTTCTTTTGTAAGTGCTTCATGGGTAAAACAATAAAGAAATACATTTTTTTACAAGATGAATGTGGTACTTCCTGAATACAAGCTTCATGGGAGTTGGCAAGTTCATAATCAGAAACTGCTGTTCGGGAACTGAATCTAGAAACTTTGAAAATCTTTTCAATTTCACTTTTATGGAAGGTGGCTTGATTACAAAAAAAACAATAATTACGCAGAAAAAAACTTAAACGTACGTAGCTACATGTAAAGAAGGGTGGGTTGGATCACAAATCATAGTTGTTCACGTTATCTGAAACATTCTAAACTATATATGATGCTGATGTTCTATCAATGGGGACACAACCTAAAAACTCCTGAAAAGTCAAATGCTTAATAAAAGCTGTTAGCTAACACTTTAAGTGAGGTTGATGATGAGTGTTCTTAAATTTGATAACAGGTGTTGGATCTGGATCCAAACAATGTAAAAGCTCTTTACAGAAGAGGACAGTCTAACACAAACATGAAAGATTTTGAACAAGCAATGGTATGTAGTCCTGGGGAGGGTACTCTAGGAATTTTTGGGTGGTGATCTGCTGCTGAGACCCGGGAACCTTTAGCCTATACCAGAGCTCGTTCAAGTGAATTTTGCTACCCTTTACCAGTCTAAACTACCAAAATCCCCCCCTATCCTAGAGTAGCTGTTTTCCGGAAACTACTGAGGTGACAAACACAGTCCAGCCGAAACAAAACCGATTTGATTTTTCCATATTTTTGAGTGGCAATTCCCTGTTTCCCTAGTCTAGACTAAAATCTTCAACCAGCTGATCAGTTTCCTGGAAAATGATACCCTATTCTAGACCTAAACTCTCTGATTTATATACCCTGTCCCAGAGTACACAGAAAACCATGCCCTTCACAGCGGCACATACCTATGTCACCCATAACGGCAGTACCCCCCCCCCCCCTTCCCCCAGGTATGTAGTATCTAATAAACAGGAAATTGTTTTTTGTATGTTTTTAAATTAGTTTACAAATATTTTTTCATTTCAACTCAGGTTGACCTTCAAGTGGCTGAAAAGCTGGCACCGAATGATAAAAGTATCAAAAATGAGGTTGCAAGACTTAAGAAGCTGATGGAGGAGAAACGCCAGAAAGACAAACAGATTTATTCAAAATTGTTTTCATGACAACTTTTCCTTGTTCAGTTTTGGACAAAAAAAATGAAACCCTTAGTGCTACGTTGTAATATGCAAATGAAAGTGAATAACGTTGCGACTTCAACACTTTTTCATTTGTGCACCTCTTTCTTTTGTTAACTGTGACAATCACCAGTGTGTTAAGATAATAATTTCTTTGAATGCAATATTGTTTCAAAAATGTTTAATTTTCCAGGCAGTAC
Organism: Porites lutea; assembly: GCF_958299795.1. Classification (NCBI taxonomy): domain Eukaryota; kingdom Metazoa; phylum Cnidaria; class Anthozoa; order Scleractinia; family Poritidae; genus Porites; species Porites lutea. Next base: position 29,733,411 of record NC_133209.1, on the reverse strand, counting down.
ACTTTTACATCTAATGCAGGTCATAAGATTCATTATTAAGGCAATAATAATAATTTTTAATAAAAAAAGAAGACATTGTCTTATATGGAGCCCTTGCATTGTTGTCTCTTGCCTTTTCACCTCTCTGTGTCCCCTCTCCAGCAGCCTGAGTACTGTTGGTTGCATCTTGCGGTTTGATCACCCCATGAAAATATGAACAGAAAAATTATTTGTGATGCGTGACACTTAAGTTTTAAATTATTATTGTGGAAACAATATCAAATGTGCCATAAATGGTTTATGGAAGAGAAAGGCCAAAGACAAACAATTTTATTCAAAATTGTTTTCATGACAAAGTGTTACCTGTTGCTTTTTTTTTCTTCAAAAGCCCTACTATAAGTTACAACTTGCATTGAATTACTGGAAAACATGTATTCCAATGAGGAAGGAAAAAAGGAAAAGGAAGGAGGGATGAACTCTAAGGTGTTTAACCCAGCTTCACTCCACAATGATTTACAAATGTAGAACAATATTCAATTCCCGCATTTTTTCAAGGTTGTCAAAATTACAATACATGTACATAGAAACCTTGACAAACACAGGAACCAAACTTTTTCCATGAGGCAATGTTAATGTACAGTACCAATGCCAACATAGGAGGGTTCTGAAACTTTACATTCTGTGACTGAATGTTTTGGCTCCAGACAAGATTAAATAAGATTAAATTTGTCAACTGTCAGAAAATTTTGCTCGGCAACTAAGCCATGAAAAGAAGGCTCCAGTTTATTTTCTGGACTTTTCTCAGGTCTGGAAACTGGTTTATAAATTTAAAGACTTTTTCAAAAATAGAAGACACTGTATGTACCCTGGAATTATTCACTGTTGTTTAATTACATAATGTTATTTTCAGTATGCTCACGGGAAAGAAATCATGGGCCTAGTAGTCACTGATAAGTACCAGAATTCCTAGTCACTGTCATATTCAAATTCCTTTTTCAATCCTGCTCTTGTCACACATCTCCATGTATCATCTTTAGCAGGGAAGTGCCAAGAATTACCAGCACGTTGAACCACTGGGTCAAAGTTTTGCTGGAAAAATTTGAGTTTGCCATTGACACTAGTTGAAAAGGACACACAATTCAACCTTGTCCACCTCAAAAATGTCCACCACAAGTTGATTGGTAATAAAAGCCGATGATCCCTGAGTCTGTCATTGGTTACTATTTGAACCTGTTGCATCCCACTGAATGCTGCAGCATACAAAAGATATAAGTCGTCATTGTTAAACTTGTTTGTATACACAGAGCAAATGTTCTCCAGATTATTAATTAAGCTTTGAGCGTGATTCCAAACTAGAGCATTGTGACGAATAATTAGCAGTACTTTCTTCTTCTGACTAGCAAAGTTGCGTGCAGTCTCTTTGATCCTATCTGTTGAGAATACCATATTCTTTCTGTTCGCCATTGATCCGTGAAGTCCAACGTTAAGACCATCAATAATGACATCAAATGGCCCTTGCTGTTTAACAAACTGTTTAAAGTCATCCAGCTCTTGGCACATTCTCTTATCCAGCTTTTTACCATGGAGTATAGTTACATTTTGTTCAAGACAACTTGACAGCTTGATAATTTCACATTCAAGCTGAGAAATCTCACTGGGGGCTATGCCACATGTCAGGTGATTTCCACAGTTTGAACACATTCCTATCTCAGAAACCTTACTGTTCTTCCATGTCCAGGAATAATATGGGTCATGTCTGAACCAGTGACGGATTACCTGGAGTAATTGACCTGGAAGTTTTACTCCTGCATGTTGAAGATAACTAAAAACTTTCAGCGACATTCCCTTATACACCTTGTGTCTTTTGGCAGCTTCTTCATCATCACATTTCCTGTTTGAAACAACACCTTCACCTTCTTTAGGCAAGGGTTGTGGTATGTTCATAGGGTTGAGCAGCGACGCAATCATTTCCTTATCTACCGTTAAACATCTGTCACCTCTGCTAGCACGACAGTGAGCCTGTTGTTGACATTTTTCGTCAAAAAGCTGAAAGGCTTTTTTGGTCAAACCATTATGAGCCAAGGTTTTAATCACATAATCATAGTGACGTGTATGGTGGATCATGTTGTCATTTGTGATTTCATGTAACATTTCAATAGCCTTATCAAACTGATGCCGATTGCAGTAGGACTTGATCACAGTTGTTTTAGCTCCTTCCCCAATGTAAGTGACATTCTTCTGCATATCTTTATATAATCGATCGACAGCTTTGTGTTCACCATGTTCAGAAAACATGTGCAACAAAGAACTAGCCCCTTCTACTGACCATGCAAGCTTAACACCAGAGTCTTTTCTGCTCTCTTCGAACAGCTGTAGCGCAGCTTGGATATCACCTTCCTTTATGTATGTTTTCATCTTTGTTTCAAGAAGCGAGCTTTGGTCATTTTCTGCTCTTTCACCGGAAAAACTTGCATTCGAGGAACATACAGAGAACGTTTTGAAAAGAACACACGTGCTTGAATGTGGTTTCAGAATCAAACTAAGTTTCCTCAATGTCATCATACCTGCTTTACCCAGGTGAAGGATGCAACAATTCTCAACTTTCTCAGCCTTGAAATTACCGAAAGAACTATTTTGTCCTTTGAAGATCGGACTGGACGAAATTTCTTACATCGGTGAAACTTTTTTTTATGTTTTAGGAACATCGGTGAAACAGCGAAGAACTGGTCAGCGTCCACTTGACTACACGTGGTAGGTAATTCATGTATGGCGAAATTTTTACCAGGCTTTCCTCGGGCGTCAGGAACGCCTGACCAAAAGGAGACGTTTGAGAGCATGAAGTCTGCGAATGTTCCCCTATCCTCGTGTGAAAAAGAATTTCTCCTTCAAGGAATAAGATCAAGAAAGGTAAGAACAGAGATTATTACCTGACGTGCTTGACTTAATGATGGTTTGGTTGTCTCAAAGTTTCAACGTCATCATTTTGTGCTTTGAATAGCGTTTAGATGGACGAGAAACATACGACTACAGAAAAATCCGAATTTCTTTTGGTGTGGACCGCGGGCACTGTGAGGTGCAACTGGGACGAACAAGGTACAATACAATCAATTAATGTATGTAGTTCACTGAAATTTATAGGGTCTTGTTTTATAATATGAGCTAGGTTTTCCTGCAGTTGGCGCAAAGCACAACGTAATGTTGATCAAATGGCAGGGAGTCCAATTCCAACCAATTGGTCGTCAATTTGAAGTCCCAGTGTGCAAAGAAGTCAGTCTGTTTCTTTAATTAAATATTATTTTGCATTATGTAGAGTCCTAGGACAAGTATCATGCGAGGTTACTCAGCCAAAGCCTAACAGACCCACTGAAGGACAGCTGTTTATTAATTTAGAACTTTCACCCATGGCATCACCAGCATTTGAAGCGGGAAGGTTGGTTCTAATTACTGTAATTACAATAAGATGCCAATTAGATTACTGAACTCTGATCTGAGACATTACTAGCAATTTGATTTTAACTTTCCCAATCCATTCATCATTAAATAGTTGAACTCCCTTTTGATCTAACTATAAATTGGTAAATTGTGAAATCACTAAAAATTATGACATGTGAACTGCAGAGTTAACTTACCCTTACACCCATAAAAAAGAAATAATTTTATTGCAGAAAGACAGCCACTGCGTGGCCACATAGGTCAACAGCTCCAATAAATTTCAGGCAAGATGACTCGTGGGCAACTTCATTTGATATTAATAAAATTTATTATTAAAATGGCAAATAGCTTAATTAACAAAGAATTATTGTATCAAATGCAGTGGTCCCAAATGTACATTAAAATACGATAATGTTGATATTCCCGTAATTAATTAAGACATGCTGTTGTACATGTAAATAATCCTGTGTTCCTTTTATCTTTCAGAACAACAGAATTTAATGTCGAACTGAACAGATTTATGGAGAGATTTTATGTTGAATCACGAGCTGTAGATGTAGAGTCTTTATGTATTGTTGCTGGTGAAAAGGTTTGTTAAAGACGTCATTTAATATTGTGCTTTTTAACCCTTTATTCAAAAATTTTATCCTTAAAAATATGTTGGTTTTTTTTTTGCCTTAGGTCTGGTCAGTAAAGGTTGATTTACATGTATTGGACAATGATGGAAATATCACAGACTGTGCAAGTATTGCTGCAATCACAGCACTGGCTCACTTTAGGTTGGTTAATATTCTTGATGTTTGCATTTGTTTGCATAAGGGGTAAAATCAAGTGTATACTGTGTTTACTTGAATAAGCAGACTTGCCACAAGTCAACGAGTGCAAGGGGGGTGCTTGCAAAGGAAGCAAAACCGAGCAATGAAGTCATGAGACAAGACTGATGTAAGTTGCGAGTCGACTTGTTCCGTCTGCAGAAGATTAAATTGAAATTGCATAATGTTGGCACAAAAATAATGGTTCATGAAATAAGCAGTTCTCATATGACTCTGAACTCTGAGATAGATGAGGATGACCTGACCTCTAAGAAAACCTTTTCCCGGGTCAGTCTTTCTTGTGTCATGATTTTTACTTAAAGTTACTGTGGTTTGGTCTTAATTTACAGAAAGAGGAGAAGTTTGGCAGAAAATTTTTTCAAACAAAATTTTTTGTCACCCTTGTCACTCAAGGTTTGCTGTATTCTTTTCTCTCCCATTCTTTTGCATACAACAAATTCACTATCATATTATCATTTGGTAGACATCAATATTATTTTAGTCACTATAATTCAACAGCAAAAATAGAGCAGCTCTTTCTTCTTGGTCAATCAATATAGAGTGTTTGCAACCAACTGTATGCAAACAAACAGCAAGTGATATCAGGTTCCAAATAAATGCCATGTCTGAAATGGAGATTTCTAATTAATGTGATACACCTTGTGAGGGTGCGAAGCATTAATATGCCCCTTAAAAAATTTATTTTAAAAAAAGTGTTGAGAATGATTATGCTCAATGCTCAAGCTTGACTTTGCTTTTTTGAAGGCGACCAGATGTTTCTGTCATTGGTGAAGAAGTGACCATTGTAAGTGTTTATTTAGAGAAAGAAAACTGAGCAATTAAAATAATATTATAAAACTCACATTTAACTACAGTAGTGTAAGAAAGAAACTGATTTTCTGTCCACAAGGTATGAAACTGGGTAAACATATTACGTAGCATGTCCAGCCCTGTGTCTTGATAAGTTGTTTATGTACAAATTAGTACAATAATTCTTCTATCAGTCAGATTTTTTAATCTTGAAAAAACTTAGCCTTCTTTTACAAGTAAGTTTACCCGTTGTGGTAATATCTGAGCTTTTTAGAGTCTTCATATCATGGTGTTAACAGTGGTGACCATGTACATGTTGTGGTTTAATTTTATCCTTGGTTTAAATTTTATTTTCTCTTGTTTCAAACCCATTATCATTTCATTATCATACATTATCATAGACAAAAACAAAACGAAATACAATTTATTTAACCACAACATATGAAACATCATGGCTTAATTCACCAAATGCAATCAGATCAATATAAACCAGTGTCATCAACTGAGTTTGCCAATGTATTACTCACTTTGACAGTGAACTAAAGATGACTATCGCACAGATTGTCAAAGTAGCTGCAGTCACTTGCAATGACAGTGACCTATTTAGGACTACACTCACTCAGAAGATCATATTCCTGCACCTAAGTCATAACATTGCCTTCTCAGCTGTTCCATAAACCATGTACTATACATCTATTCTTCATGGTAACTGTGGTTGCAAAAAATTAATAATGACAACTCCAATAACTGTTACAGAGCTCCTTTCTCAATTTTTAAATTTTTATGATAATCATGTCTTTTCCTTCATTTTTATTTTGAACAACAACAAGCATTAAATAGTTCTTTATTCTGGTACCACTGCAGCACTCACCAGAAGATCGTGACCCAGTCCCATTGAGTGTTCTTCACATGCCTGTTTGTATATCCTTTGGCTTTTTTGATGAAGGGTGAGGTCAATATTCCTTATTTACTCAGTACTGTTTACATGCACTTCAAATGATAATTTGTTTAAAAAAATGTTTCCAAAGTTAAGTGACCATTTAGTAATTTTGAGAAAATCAGCTTTTTCTTCTCTGGTTCCTTTTATCCTTTGTTTTCACCTGAAAATTCATAAGCTGGCTAAGAACTAAAGTAAAGCCTTCTTGCTTAGTTATTAAGAAGGTTTTTGCGGTGAAAAATCAAACACTTTAAGAATATTAAGGAATGACTCACTTTGGGCAAAATGTTGGCTTAGGGGAGGAGTTGGTGGGCAGTTACCCAGAAACATATAAATACATGATCCACTGGTTTAATATGAAACAAAACTACTGGCGTGGGAAGAAAAACACCCTTGCTAACGTGGTGTCACTTTATTGCAAAAATAATAAATACACTTTTTGAGCTTACCTAATTCAATCATCATTTGGAGGCAGTTTGATGAATGTGCACTGATTCAGGTCATCACACAGCAATAACTAAAAAATAGTTATTGCCAATCTACAATGCCACTCCAATATTAGAAATGAATGTTTAAGTTATAACAACATGGTCAAAGGAAAAGTCTCGAGTGACGGTGAAAATCTATGGGTGGGTGAGAATCTACACACTCAGAATCTTTGCCCCCTGCAAAACCGATTTTGAGAAAAAAACTGACTGTTTTGCAGTCTAGTCAAGAAGTCATGACTCACCCACTGTCGGCTTAAATTTATTTTGCTTTTAAGAAAGTAAAACTTGCAATTGTGACTGATCTATTTGCAATCCTGCCACAGTCTTAATTCCATTATTGGTCTCAGTGAAAAAAAAAAACATGTCTAAATCCCAGGAATATTTTCTTTTATTTCCAAAAAATTTAGCCAGCTGTTACTTGTAGATCCAACAGAAAAAGAAGAAGCAGTCATGAATGGAAGGATGATTATGGCAATGAACATCCATCGTGAGATCTGTGGTGCAGTGATGGGTGGTGGAGTATCATTGGAGGCAGACCAGGTACAAATAACAAGTGATTTGATGATAAGGATCAAATAATAATATTTTATATTATTTTTTATTATGTTAATAATAATTAATATTAATTAACTGAAAAATTTATCAAAGACTGAAAAAAATCTGCAAACTGCCAGTGATTGATTTTTTATATGTCAGTAGCACCATTTTAGCAAAATGGATGGCAGAGGTCATTTTATCTAAGATTACTTTCATTTAATGATTTGATTTGCCAGCTTTGAAGTTAAATATGCCTTGAAAGGAGTGCTTCTCTTACTTTGCACTCTGCTCTAACATTAATTAAATGTCCCTTGTATTAAGGGGTGCCTGTGGAAAGGTAGAGGTGGCTGTGTTTCAGGCCAATAATTAGACTGCTTTTCCATGCAGATCCTCAGATGTTCCAAGATCGCATCTGTCAAGGTTGCTGAAATTGTTGCTCTCATACAAGAAGCATTAGCTGAGGACTCCAGACAAAGGTACAATTTATAATACATGTTTTAAAAAGCCTTCTCTCAGGGAAACAGGATTGACGTCACCAATACTGCGGAGCCAGGTCACAAACTTTTACTGGAAAATTCAGTAATCAATGTTAATAAAGTGCTTTGATAAGGAGATCTTGAACTGAACAATGGCTTATTGACATTAACAAAAAGTTTTCTTTTTTGGAAAAAAAGAGCTGCTGGCAAGACAGGACTAGTAGAATCTGATACAAGACCATCAATAATCACTGTCACGTCAGCTGATGAGTCAGATGTCGACATCACAGAGGCAGTAGAAAAAACAGCAGGTACTAATGATAATGCTTAAGAAAATTAATTATTTTTGTATTAGAAATACTGTTTTAAAGGGATTGCTACTATACTGATATGCAAGTGTTTTAGTATCCAAGTCCTCAGCATTAATAGATAGGTCTTTACTAGGTTCACAATGTAAAGAGAAACTTACTGCATGCCTCCATGAATCCCACTGATGAGCAGTGGATCAGGCACCTGTCTCTGAATCCCAGTAGCTGGAGAAGTCACCCTCACTTTGCAACACCACTGCTCATTTCTTCACAAAGTGTCATCTGAGCAATGAGCACAGAAATTTCATACTGATGTCATCATAGCAGCATCTCTGAAGTGGAGGTAACTGCTGGTTTCGGTCTGATATGGGATGCAATCCTTTCTAAATATTATTTTAATCCAGCAGTTACATTCGCATTTTTATTTGACTGATAGAAGAACCTCACTGTGGAGATACACTGTACATGTCTCCTAGCTGTATTAAGTAGCATACCATGGTGAATCTTGGAGAGGACCCCTTAGGAACTGTGACCCCACCCCCAATCTGTTATTTTGAACTGCAATACTTTGTTTCCATCAGAGAAGAGGTCACCCTCTAACCTCTAGGTCTTGATCCACCATTGGCATATTAGCCAGTTCTTTTTTTTAACAAAAGTGTCACTAAGAGATACATTAATTACAGCGGTCACCATCATGAAAGTAACCTCTCCCTTGGAATCATTTTAGACTCGCTCCAACTCTCTGTCAGTTTGTCAATTGATGAATGTCCAAATCCTTCACACTGCAAACTACGCCTGCTTCTTTGTAACATTTATAAAATAAGTTCATTTGCTAAGCCCATGCACAGCCACGGTCTCTTCCCTCAACAAAACTGGGGAGAGATTTTGTTGGTGGGGAGGGGGCACCTGTACACAGGCTAAATTTGCTTTGATATCACACATTTAATACTTAGTGCAAATAATAACTCTTTATTGTAGACTTTCCAAATGACCCATCACCATCTGTGACAGCTGAAGAAATGTATCCTTTGTGTCTTCTTTTAGTTCAATATCATGGTTCAGTTGCGAATTTCCCTTGTAAGTATTCATGTATACTGAAATTAGCCGTTCACATCCTTAACAAAATTCTTCTCTTAGCCCTTGGAATGCAGAGCTTAAGGTACGTGCAGATCATTCGTGGCACTTACGTAAATCACTCCACTGCATGTGTAATTTTGCGGGATGTTGAGGGTGTGTGGAAGGTTCCTACCCACAAAAAAAGTTTTCCACTGTTGACATTATTATGTTGATTGTGCAACAGAAGATAAAGTACATTGTAGAATTGGCCTGTATGGAAGGTGTTTTTAGTGAAAGCTAAAGAGGAAAGTAAGGCACCCTTCACTTACTCATCTGCCTGCATTTCCACTTCTCCTCAGATATGTGCTATTCAGTCTAATTTAGAGTACCAGCCTGTATTAGAACAATAAATCGTATTAAAGTGTATTTCCACTAGCATTTTGATGACAAATGTGCTCATGCACAAACAAATGCTAAATGTTGTATTTACTTAACGGTGGCTGCCAAAAATTAATATCCATTGCCACGCACCAGGGCCCAGTTGTTCGAAGACCGGAGTTTCCTTTTCTTTTGTTCAACAGCATTTTCTCAGATAATTTTCTCTGTTATTTTTAGAGCTTCCAACAGTCAACTTGTAGACAAAAAGAATTAAAACTGAAATGCGTTTTAAGCTTTCAAATCTGAATTCAAATCTCGCACTTACCCTGGGTTATCTTAACCCAGATTTGAACAACTCGGCCCAGAACAAGATATAAAGCCCGTCATCATGAATGACCACTAACTATTGCTGCTTTTTAGGGACCTGGGACAGCACAGATTGGAGAGGGAGGGGATAATTCTTGGATTGTCATCGATGACGATGATGATGATGACAGCATGGAAGAAAACGATGACATTGAAATAACAGAAGTACAGAACAGCAATAATAAGGCTATTATTGAAAGTTCGAAACAGACAAATGGAAGCAAAGGTAAGCAGATATTCACGGGGAAGTTTATTATTATTATTTTTTTATGTCTTCTTCACGATGGCTTGCTGTTATGAGACTATAGTTGAGATACAACCTAGCTTCGGAAGGCTTAAATCTGGGCGCCGCTAAAAGATGCACCACAGGTGAGATTGGAGTGGACGATTCTTCATATAGCACCCCTAGGGATATCCTCTTTTATTAAAAACTGAATCATTGGAGAATGCAATTTTAGAGCCCTGATTAGCTTAGCCATCATAGTATATGAGCCGTTATTATACCATGTTCTCCAATATAATATGGTAACTCTACGCGTCTGCTCAAACTTAAAAACAAGCTGAAAATCGGTTGTTTTTACAAATAAAGTTGGGACGAATTCCCGATATTTTGTGGACATTTTTAATGAAATAATTATTCCACTCGTGCTTGTTGGATATGAGATGATTATAGCCAACTCGACGCTACGCGCGTCGTTGCCTATCCTACCATCTCATATCCAACGTGCACTCGTGGAATAATTGTTAAATATAATATCAGACACGTGGATCTGTTCTGTTACAAAGAGCTGTTGAACGGAAGGTCTGGATCGATGGTGAATACGGATTCTGAGTGAGACCAGGGGGAGTGAATCTCAAGCCGGCGCTTTGCGCCCAGGCTTGGCGCCAGCGAAATAAGGTTCCCACCGTGTCTCGAGGCACAAGTGGGGAGAATCGCGGGCGGATCGAGACACCCACTCTCCTTTCGCGCCTGGAAAAACCGATTTTGATTTGAAAAAACCGCACTGACAACTTTTTCTTTGTATACGACCTCCCCATTTTTTAATGGATTGTTTCTTTGTTTTTAGTGGTGCAGTGCACTGTGGAAAGTGACAGTAGCGAAGAAGACGAAGTAGTGATTTTAACAGCTGAAAAAAGCAGCGCCGGATTTCAAACTAGGTAAGAAAGCTGTTGGCCGGAGTATTTTACGACCAACAACCGTTCAGTGTTTTTAAGGATGGACTCGTGTTCGCTCGAGTGAGTAAATGAGCCACTCTATCCGAACTTCACCTTTGAAACTGGTTGTAACTAGAATGGATTCTCCTAAATTGGGTTGTCCCCATCCCTAAGAAAGTAAGAAAATTAAATAAAAGGGAGAAGCGAATAGTGGATATATTTTGTAGGTAAAATCCTTCTTCTATTGAAACCAGTATTGAACCAAGTTTGATTCAGAATTTAAGGAGACAAAGAAAATTCTGGTTTAACCGGAGAACGGATTATACCAGCAGCATATACGCCTTGAAAACGCATTCGCCTTAAAATGTACATGCTTTTCTCCTTCATCGTTATTCTGGAGCTAACTACCCAAACCAGTTATTTCAAACCCAGCGTTGCTCATTGCATCATTTGACTGCGTAACAGTTTTTAAAACAGCGCTTATCCCCAGTCCCTGTTCAACTCTGTTCTGGCACAACTGGCGCTCTCAGTGTTCTCCGTAAATTAGCACCCGATTACAGTCAAACCCCGTGAATACAGGCATGGAGGGGGCCATGGAAAGTGTCCGTATTAAACGGGTTGAATTTAGAGAAAATGTAAGAGCTTTCTTTCCCCAGGGACAAGTAGAATTGTCCGTAATAACGAGGTGTCCATATTAACCGGGTGTCCCCAAGGCGGGGTATCTCTGTGTGTGTTTTAAACCCCAAAGGGGTTTGCAAGCCATCAAAAAGTTAACATTCAACAATAGTACATGATGGATTGATTCTGATTCACTTAATTATCACAACTCCCATGTAGAATTTTTAATTGAGTGATTGATAAACTGATTGATTCACTGATTGTTTGATTGATTGATCGATCGATCGATTGATTGATTGATTGATTGATTCATTGATTGACTGACTGATGTGACTACTCTTTTAAGCTCTAAGCTTACAGATTCCCAAGGCGCCATGGATCTCAGCGTTGCACTCAAGACCGGCAAAGAGTCTCAAGAAAGCAGTAACAAGAACGTTGACGGCAAAAAGAAGAACAGAAGAAAAAACAAGCCTAAAAAGAGAACTTCTTCGCACACTTCGTAGAATTTAAATATTTTGTAAATAAATTTACCGTGACAAAATTCTTAGACTTGTAATTACACCAGTCTTTTAATAAAGAAAATTCCCTTGATTTTTTGAAAAGTGTTTCTTTTTACTGACGGCGACATTCGCGGACAATAGTGCTGGTACTTTTTTTACTCTTTACCCTGACTCTCACTGCAATTCATAGATAAGTGAAAGTTGTGGAAGAGTCTTTAAATGGGGGTTAATTGCAACTGAATAAATATATCTTCCCTTAACTGCAAGATTATTTTTCACATCAAGGAAAAATCTTCTGGCGCAACATTTTGACGAAAAAAATTCATGCCACTCGAAATCCCCCATAACTATTATAACTATTATAATGGTCCTCCATGGTTCCTTGAAACATTAAGATGACAGGATATTTAAAAAAACGGTGAGATCGACCCTCTATTTACCGTTTTATGACATCATTCATTGGTTTTAACTATTGTATGATCGTGTGGAGCGCGCAAAAAAGTTTTTTTGCTCTTACATAATTTCAGCGCTTTTGCACTGTACGACTCTCTCTAGCATCAGAGTATTCTCGACCCTTGAGTAGGTTAAAGTCAGAGAAAAATTGAGCGGAGCTACTCTAAGCAGATCTAGTCAATTTACATGACTGATTATATGACGCTGCGATGGGAAAGGTGTATTATCTGGATTTATCGACTGAGAGTTAACCTATTTAAATCATGACATTCCTGCGATATGGAGCGAGGACGGCGCTCACTGCTGCCCAGAGTGAAACGTCTGACACACGTATGTTTGAAATGCGACTTTACACAACTGGAAGAAAACTTGAAATATCAACCAGCCCGTAAAGGGGAAAAAAGCGATTATGTAGCTGACTCTGCTGGACAGGAGAAACGTCCTCAAAATTCAATCAGTAATTTTTAAATCGTTATACTTGCTTGCAGAGGCAAGCAATTTTTCAATTTTACCATTGTATACGTAATCATGGATTTTACATTCATGGTACGCATCTCCTAGTGCGCATACAATTGCGACTTCATAGGTGGCGGTGATTTTCACCAATCGCCTAAAAAGAGGTATTTATGGCTCCTTTTGTAGTCCTTATGCTTTTAATAGCGATTTTGATAATTCTACCCGGCCAAAAGGGTGTTTGTCTTGAAACTCGCTCCAGTTCCCTCATGCAAAATGATCATTTGAAGCCGAAATTGCCCCTTTGTCGTTTTGCGATGAAACGAGAGCGGAGCAGTGACCCCCTATTTTAATTTGTGCTTTTTACTCTTTATAGCTGCACAAAATATATATATATTTTTTCGATATGAATGAGTTGAATTTCCGCATTAAGAGCCACAGAGAGAGTAAGAGATATTGTGAAAACTGTCCATTTCGCTACTTTTTTACAACGTCAGAATTGAAGTTATTTAATTTAAAATATATAGCCCAGAAAAACAAGCATACTTAAGGTTTTAGTGAGATTCGTAGTTTTTGCCTTAAAAGAAGAATTTTTGACGGTTGTTTGAGTTTCGAACATTTCGCGCTCCACCGGGAAAAAACACTCAGAATTACAAGCACACGCCCAGCCGGGGCGAACATGCACGGTGACCCCATCTTTTTATTGCAGTTTTTGAATGTGCTATATATGGCTGGCATTTGTGTCAAGTTTAAAAAAAAAATCTGGATAGTACATCATTTTCAAGTGACTTATATACCTTAAGAGTTTTACGACTAGATTCTCAAAAGTCTATTCACAATTTGGATCCGAAAAAAAATTGTTAACTCAGCCGAACATTGAAAAATATTACAGCTTTCAGGACACAAAAATTATTAGGACTTTTTTGAAAAAAACAAAAACGAGCGAGCTCGGAACACACTATGTAACATGTCGCGGCGATAGATCACTCCTTGTGTGTACAAGAGAATTTTGGTTAAAATCTTTGTCGCCGAAACAGAATTTTGTCGCTGGAAGAAGTCGTGAACATAATCAAATCAAACTGAGTTTATGCGACCTGTTGGGGCGACAAAATTCTGTTGAAGCGACAAAGATTTTACAAAAATTCTCCACATGAGCACACACGGAAGGACTTATCCTAGGGAAGATCGAAGCGACTCTGCTAACAGGGTAAAGAGACACATGACATTCAATAAAACCAAACTAAGGGTAATTTTTATTAAAGATCACTTCTACGTTTGCTTTTCTAAAGGGCAGGTCAATGATAACTTCTGAATACTGTGTGCAAAATTCTAATTCAAGACAGAGATAGCTTTAAAGCCACTTGCATTTAATACTGACATAAGCTTAATAATTTTAAAGTACTAATTAACACGTTGAGGCAAAGTTCAGAACCTTATATAAAGCCAAAAAAATATCAACAGCTTTCCACTTTGAAAGTCTAAAAAACTCTACTCCTCAGCTTCAACCATATCAACAGCCATACTCGTGCTTGGAACAACATAATCGCCCTTCTTAAATGCTTTCATCTCTTCCTCGTATCGCTGTTTATCTTCCTTTGCTCTGTGTTGGTACGGTTGTTTCTCTTCGTCGCTCATTTTTCCCCACTTGTCGCCCAGCATCTTGGAAAGCTCTTTAGTTGGGGCTTCAGGATGTTCTTCTTTTAATTTAGGGCGAACGTCTGTGCTAAAGTACATGAAAGCATTCCTGTAGCGGAAAAGAAATAAACTTCTAGTAAAGGCATTTTCGACCCTGAGTCGAACACTAAATCGCGGTTAGTTCCGCGCGCCTGAGATTATTTTTCACTAAGTTTTCAAGCCCGTCCTCAACAGCTTTTTCACAGTATTGTAAAGAATCGAAGTCTTATTGATACGTTTTTATTTTCTATGCCCGGCGTTCAAGTTTAATTTGCCAATAGAAGCTAGTTGTTTAATTAATAAGGTTCTATAATGCTAAGCCATGTTAAACACGACTTGTTGGAATAAATTAATTTGCACGGAAAGATATTTACCGTGAATGAAGGACAAAGGAGTCAGCTTTTATATATGATACTAAGCTTCAGAATTTAATCGCAAATGCTTCTGAGTATACCCATTCTAAGACGCAAAATTTCATACAAACTTATGGTAAATTCAAAAAACACTCCGACCGCGCCCCTGGCATCATGCATAGACTCAAGCTGAAATCATTTCTAAGCCAAGAAATGCTTCTGCAGAAAATCTTCGACGTTTATAGTTTCGAAATTTCCACCTTTCAAAAGCAACTAATCGACTGCGACATATCAAGCTTCCTTAATTTTTCATAATGCTTGGCTTGGCTTCGATTTTTATCAAAAATAAAATTAAGAAACTATGAAAAAACCGGCTCGAACTTACATTGCTGGCTTTGGTTGATTGGGATCTTTCATCTTCTTCGCCTTTCGGGTCTTCCTTCCACTAACCTCGGATTTTGGCGGTGTGTAGTTTGCCATCTCGTTTTCGTACCTCAGCTTGTCTTTCTCTGCCGCCTCTTTGAAGCGCTGCTTATCCCCTTCGCTTAGGGTTTTCCACTTTTCTGCACAAGCCTTGGAAAAATCCAGAAAACCCGGACCATCGCCTTCTGTCGTTGAATCACCTCCGGCTTTCTTCAATGCTTCTCTTTCTTCTTGAAGGAAAAAGTTGTAGATGTTTTTTGGGCCCTTGGGTTTGTTGGGGTCTTTGCTACTGCTTTTCGGCATAGTAGATGTAATCAATAAAGCGGTTACTGGGATCGTTAAAGGACCCTTTGCAATAAGTATTACCGTATTGAACTCTGGCAATGAGACCAAAGGCGACTGACTGATTCAACAAAAGCTGCAAAGCTTCAAGTCTTTACCTTTTGTAAAGCGCTAGAACCGTTTACGATTGGTCAATTTTTCCCGCCACAACTTTGACAGCTAACTGACAGCTCATAAACCCTTTTGTTCTCCCTCCTTGGCCTTGACATTTGATTATGCAACTTTTCCAGTGTTTCCTTGTTTTCGGCACATTTCCATGCGCTTTTGGCTGATTTTCTCAGCCTACTTTTGAGAAAGTTTAAAATTGAAAACAGAAACTGCGGAGAGTTTTTCATTTGTTAACGTTCTAAAGACAAAAGCAGTCGAAGCTGTCCGCACCTGTAGTTTGCCTAGCTGAGGAGGCCAGAAAACCCTTCAAAACAGCTAGCCGTCAGCCGGCCTTTTGCGGTTCCTCAGTAGTAGCCCCGCCAGCGCCACAAAACGTCGGCTTTTCAGCTCAAGGGGCGGGATGGTTCTAAAAGGGAAGAATACGCAGAATACCGGGGTTTTGTCAAAGCGGTAGTATAAGCAGAGCCCTAGCCGAGTATTTCTCTTCTTAGTCGTTTTATAAAGCGGAAGTATCTATTTTTGAAGTTGAAAAAACTACAGTGGCAGAATGTCTAGTTTTGATCAGTAAAAAGGCAATTTTTTTTAAGGAAATTAACGGCTTCAGATCTTCAAGTCAGGTGGCTAGCCAGAAGAATGCTTCTGGGCTAGCTCATCCAGACCCTGCTAATTAAAATAAGACTGAGGGCCGGCTCCTGGACTGAGGGATGTTGTTTATTCACTTAACTTATATTAAATAGCCTGCCTGAGCAGGATCTCTCGGCTAACCTGTGGAACTGGTGGTTTATTGGCATGTCGAAATTAGGGGAAAAAGCTGCGTTACTGCTTCGCCGCTCATTTGCGCACTTGCACCGCCACCAACTACGTAGGCTATCGCGCGCTCGGCGATCTCCTGAACTCCAATCTCCAAGCTATCAAGCGTAAGGAGAGGAGAGATTCGGAGACAGCTGGGTCGCACACCGAGCAAGAATAATCCTTGTTTTTTCATTTTGGCATTGATATTGGAAAATTGGAGCCGTTTAAGTAATCGGCTCCTGTAGAACACTTGTGCATTTTTTTTTACCATGCTTGCAAAAGGCTTTGCGTTTGGGGATTTTCATTTGCAACAAGGACGACCATGGCTTTTTCTTTCTTCGTGAAAACCTTGACCCGATGCCTGTCGGGCAGGCATAAAAGATGACGGAGAAGGGCAAACTCCCTTCTCCCCTCTCCTCTTTCTCTGTGGCACATTTCTTTCCAGCTTCGGCCTCCTTTGCCCTCCTCTGAACGACTGCACCTCAAAGTCTGAGCTTTCCGAAAATTCAAGTATTCATCAAATCAATTTAACGGAAAAACTGGTGCAGTGAAAGGGGCGTGAAAACGTACGTAAACTCGGTCAGGATCTCTTCTCAACGGGGCCCGGGATGATCGGTTCTGTTTTTAGCCAACAGGATAGAGCCGTCTAAATTAGAGCGGTGCATAAGAATGGAAATTGTCTTTTACAATTAGATCATTTAATTTCCATTTTAGGTTTTTGCTGGTCTTTTTTTCACTTTTTTTTATTAACCAAAATTCAGGAATATTGCGTGACGACGAGAGCGAGCCAGTAGACTGTTGGCGCGCATTTTTATGAACCATAATCTTTTGCCATTGTTCAACCATGTGACATGACGTCACATCCATGTGTACAACAAACAGGAAAGGAGCGATTTTCAAGATCGGCAACGAATGCGAATCAGTGCGAGGAAAAAAGTATGAACGGCTACCGCAGCGAACACGAAGAGCAGAGTTCTACTGTTGGGCAGATTTGCTGCCTTGTAGAAGACGGTGAACGTTGTAAAAGACCTGCTGGCAACGCGAGCTATTCAAAGCGAATTCAAAAGACAGTTTCGCAGAGAAAACTGAAGTTATCTTTGGATGCGAATGTAAGTGAATATTGTGTGTAATTGTAGTCCTGAATCCTTTTGCCCTCGCAATTTTGTTTTCCAACTGTACTGCACTTTCATTAGCCATGAAAGAGTAGATTTTGATGGGGATCCGTTCCTAAACGGTTTTATTTCAGGCGAGGCACATTTACATTTGCGAGCATCACAAAAATATGATTCAAAGTGTTCGCAGCAAGAGAAAACGCAAGGACTCTGATGATGACACGGAGATGTCTGAGGTAAGAATAAAGTTCTCGTTTTCTTTCCCTAGTATTCAAACCATTGCTTTTCGATTTATCCTTTTTGATGTCCATGTTCAAAACGTAACTGTCTTATGGTCGTACGTAACTTCGAATTTTTGACCGGTTGTGTTGGTTCATGCCATGCAGGTCGATTTCTGTCAACTACAAGTTAACACGTTACGCCGTTACAAACGACATTATAAATTGCAGACCAGGCCAGGATTGAATAAGTCCCAGCTTGTTGAGGTAGGTTTTTACGAAAATGAGTACAATTTAAAAACATCTGCCTTGATTTAATTTTCTGATCCAGACATCTTTAGGTTGCTTCCTCATTTTCAATGATTTAAAGCCTGCGAACTCAAGTCGAACCCAGATTTGGGGCAAATATTTAATCTTATACGTGTTGGTACTCTGTTCGATGAAATTATAACGTTGCCAAAAAAAGAGATCCGTTTGAAGTGATTTGAGGTTGAGTTGTCCTAGAAATGTTTGACTACGTACATGCAATGTATGCTGACTTCCGTGCTAGCCCAACCCCCCTACCCATGCCTCTTTGCTTCTTTGTAAAGTTGGGGTAGGGTGGTTGTGGAAACTTGAATTAATTAACGTTTATTCCTGGAGCCCGAATGGGCTCTGAGTCAAGAACTATTGACTCAGAGGCCATGAAGGCGAGAGGAATAAGTGTTTTAGTAACATCCAACTAGTTGGTCAAAAATATAGATTTAGACAAAACAACTTTAGCTAGCAAATTGCAATTCAGCCGCCATTGTTTTGGTTTTCAAAGCTGGCGCTTTTTGCTACTAGTGGGATTATAAAATATAGCCTAGTAGTAACTCAACCAATTAGAGTGCAGCATTGATAATAGACCACTAGTTGGATTTTATTAGCATCTTTTAGCCTTGCATTTTATGTCATACAAAAGTTGATAAACATAATCCACTTTTTTTTTTACCTAGCTAAGCAGAAGGCTATAGTTCTACTGATTTTCAAAATTTTAGGAAAATCTCAGTTGTTCAGGAATTCAAAATTTATCCACCATCACACCTGTTGGGGACTCAGATTTTTTCTTTGGCCTGTACTCGTAACATGTTGATCACATCATTTCTCATTATGGCATTCATGTACAGGAATCTTTTAATAAAATTAGGTGAACTGTATCTTTCTCCTCAAATTACCTGTATTTCTGGTATACACAGTATATTGCTTGTCTTTTTTGGGGGGGTACCGTTATATTGGAAAAAATGTGGTATTTTGGGGGTGTATTGGCTAATTATTTGTTTCCGCCCTGGCTTATGTTCATCCTTTATGACAATGGTGTGCTTATTTGGAAATTTCCACTAATAGTATGTTCTAGATGTAGTTTGATTAGATGTTATGCTTAAGGGATGCCTGAATGTACATGTCATTCATCTTTCGGATTAAAAACAATAGATAGCTGGCAAACAAAGCTAATCTGCTTCTTATTTGTGTTTTTTTTTAACTTAGACAATCCAAAGACACTTCAAGCAGATTCCATGTCCAGAGAAGGAGACTGTGACATATTTTATTTACATGATCAAAACCCATAAAAGCAAACTGGATCAAAAGCCAGATAGTAATTGAAGCAGTTCCATTGGTAACATTGATTGCACAAACCTCAAGGGGACTGACCACTGAATTCTCTTGTGTAGAACTGTGACTTGATATATTTTAGTTTGTAAATACAGTTTATATTGAAGTTAAATTAATAGGCTCTTTCACTGGAGTGTTCTCTTTGGGAGAATAGTATACAGCTAATGAACTATATTTCAGAGGGGAGGTTAAAAGTGGTTGTTTTATATTGAGGCATGAAGGGTTGAGGTATATTTCTAGCACTATGCACCAACCCTTAGTAGGGTAGCTCCTTTTTAGTATTCACCAAATCAGTTGGATAAAAATAAAACCTTAATTTTTGTAATAATAAATGAGATCACAACAGGGAATTATTTTATCGAATACATTTTCACTATAAATTTTGTTGCAAATTCAGTCAGAAAATAATTTTCTAAACCTACCAATAAACACCAACAAACCAAATTTTGTGGTTTGCATGGTTTTTGTTGGTGCAGCTGATTCATTTGCCACCAAAAAAACTATCGCAAAACAGGATGCCATATTGATTCCTGTCCCAAACAGTGAATAGCCAAGGATATTCTGAGTTAAGGGAACCATTAAAAATTCACGGAAATTGCTATTCACTGATTTGGTAAATACTAAAAGGTAATTTTCTCAGCTCAGATTTTCTGGATTCAGTACTTTAAGACATGAAAGCAATAAACAATTTGAAAACCCAAAAATCAAATTGGTATGAACCACAAGAACATGGCAGACCTCTTGCTTTCACAGGAAAACTGCTTGCAAGGTGTCACTTTTCAAGATTCATATACTAACAAACACACCATTCAGGGATCTTAAAATCCAGATAATTATTATTTTGGATTTGCCCTGAGACATTCATCAGTTGGTGACAATGTTTGCGCTGTAATATTATGTGATGCAGATTTTCACATGTTTTTGGAACCAATGCACGAAAAATGGGCCAAGGGCCCTCTGGTAGCTTAATAGAGTCCTCTTCAAAATTGCCCCATTGTTTTGAGGGGAAAAAAGTGAGAATTTGTATGTGAAATGTTACTTTGGGTCTTATTTCATATACCTCGTCTACTAAAAATTTTACCAGTGACTGTCCGGAACCACATCATAATCAGGGCACAACCTCTGATAAAAAGACCACAACTATTGTTTCTCTAATTTAACACCACTAAGCAAGGCTGTGCTCTAAGAAAAAATGAAGGGACCCCAGTGCTCTAAAGCTGTGAGATCCAGGGTGCCCAGCATTTGATTTGTGAGTTTGTGAGTCAAATTTAGAAGGATTTGTACAGAGTTATCAGGGCAAAACGGGACCAGTATCTCCAAGACAATAAGTAAGCCTTTTCAAATGTTGTTCTTTCAAAATATCCCAACAAATCCCATAGTTTCAAAAATTTAATTTTTTATGATGTCATCACCTTAGAATATTCTATTTCCAAGCAATTTTAAGAACTTCTATCAACAATATGTGCACTGCAGAATAAACTTGACAGTTATAACAATGTGCTCATAAAGAATACTTCGTCTGTAATAAAAAGGTGGGTAAGAGGATGGATTATTGAACTCCTGTACATAATGTCGTTTTTCAAATATTTTGTTTATTCTTGACGTATGACAAGTACAATAATACCAGGCGCGGATCCACACCGGTTTCCACCGTTTTACAGAAATCGGTCAAATTTTTCATACTAATGGACCCAGGGGGGCCCACCCCCTCCCCCCCTTTTGTGCTTTATTAAAATTTCAGCATTACATCTTCAATATGGAATCCAGACATTTGCTAAATTAAGCATCCAGAATGCAAGTTAGATTTAATACATCTCAGAGAACTTCAATCTCAAAAATTTTCCTGGAGGAGCATGTGCCCAAAACTCCCAGAAAAATTCGCCGTTCCCAGTCCTGATGGGCAGTATTACGCCCATATTGACTCTATACTATATCTATAGGCTCCCTCTATCAAAGAATCCTTCGTCTGCCCCTGTGTACAGTAGTGCATGTACTAGGTATGAATCACAGGTTATGTGAATTTCACCACTTTCAGTAAGTAATGTCAGTGTTATTTTGCTGGTATAGTTGAGGCCCTCTCTGACAAGGGGCACTCATAAGCTGACAATTCTACACACATCTAAATCTATGGTGTAAAAAAAGAAATGGAAGATTCTGTGAGTTTTACAAAGTTTATCCAAATATGCATTGAAAATGTATGAAAATCCAGACATTTCGAGGGTGCTGAGCTCCCTCTTACTCAGTGCATTTAACCACTGAGGAAGAGGTAGTCTGCTACACAGCCATTTTAAGTGTCGTCACGCAACGCTCCTCCCCACTAGTGGGGAGGAGCGTTGCGTGACGACACTAAAAACGGCTGTGTTGCAGACTAAGGAAGAGGGAGCACCCTCGAAACGTCTCGATTTTCATACCTTTTCAAAGCACATTTGGATAAACTGTATAAAACTCAATCCTACATCCTATAGTCTTAATTCACAACACTTTCCCATGTAGTTGTCTTGATACAACCTTATTGCTACCAAGTGGCAGATGAATTAAATCATTCCCACAAGAACCAGCTGCAGTTAAGGACACTTTTTCTTTTCCTCAAAGGTGTATGTTTATAAGAGCTTAAACTGTTTTTCACATGCATGTAATAAAGTTGTAATAACATCTGGGAAGTATAGTAAATAATTGTGAAGTTTAATCTTGGTCTTTGTACTTCATTGTACTTGCCTGAACTTCCGTCATGTATGAACCAATAGGACAAACTTACCTATCGGCACCCTGGTCGGAAGCTTTTGGACAATGGGCAGGAGCAACAGAAGGAACAGAAAATTCCCTCCCCCTCCCCTTCATCTAACTCTGAGTGAGAGCTACAAGCTTGTAGCAGTTTAAATTACGTGGTTATTTTACTTCCTGAATTGGATGATGGTCAGAATAAGACAGTATAGCATTTAGGGTATCTGAGCACCATCTCATGACTTGCATGTGTCTCACTCATGATTAATAATAGCTGATAGATTTATATTATATATAAATAACCTGTGTACCAATGCCTCAGCTCCTAGAGGCTATGATAAATAAATCGGGGTTGCTATTAGAAAAAAATTTTAAAAATAAACAGGAGCTACTTGAGACAAACTAACCTGGAAACCCTCGCTCCAGCTGGTTCACTGCACTGAGGGAAGCACATACCCACACACCGGAAAAACAGACCCTCCCTGTATATTCCAAAAAAGGAGATACTCTTCTCCCCACCCCACCGCCCTAGGGTCTCAGGTTCTATACAAGCGGCAGACGATAAACAAGCTGATCTGATCTGCATGCCCGTGCACTATTAAACATGTTGGTGTGGGAGATTTTCCTTCTTTAAAACCATGAATATCGGCAGAGGATCTTACAATGTTGTAAACCGGAGAGAATCTTCAGAGCTTTTTGATGTCTTGGAAAGTGGAGAAACGAGCGCCACAGGTAAAATACGCTGCTTGCGATCATCTCAGCTTGGCAATTTCAACGCCAAACTCTTGCGTCGTGTTTGCGCGGTTCATTAATAGAGAACGAAACCTCAGAGTGGGTCTTTATTCATTTATCGAGAAAAAGAGACAGTTGAAAAGTATTGATTCACTTATTTCTTAAAAACATAGCAGCTGATATCGTGGCATATCTCACGTCAAATCGAAGTGAATGCTTTGATAAAATCTGAATCGAGCGGCGTGGGTTTGGCCTTATTTTCACGCATATTAAACAAGTCGGGCTCTGATACACACGGCTTTGTTATTTCGCTCAATTTTCTTGTCATTAGAGGCCTTTTAGCAGCTGTTCTGCATGCTGATCAAAAGCGATCTTCTCTTCCGGTATAAACCGGAAGAAAAGAAACAGCTGAAATTTGAAAGCACTGCGCAAGCGCGTTTCTTGTCAATAAATTTAGGTGGATTCTTGTTTAGGCGTTTTGTTGGGGATTTTCTCCCTTCCTTCGAACCTCTTTATGCTGCTTACCAAGTTGTATGGCTTGGTCCTTAAATTATGGCAGAGGGATACAAACTGACGTCTGTTGGCTCGAAGGCCGATGGCAATAATGGTAAGTTTCGTTTTCAGAACAATGAGACTGAAAAATTGTCTTAAAATTTCCCGCGTCAGGATTATTTCTTTCAGGCGATTTTTTTGCCCTGGTTATTTGCAGTGAAAGTTGTAAGCCATTGTCTTGTTATTACGCCTGGTGCCTTTTATTTGCTGGCATATATCTCGTCTTGAAGTATTAGCGCTTTTAGCTTCACTTTCGAGCTTCAAAAATCTAATATTCTAGGCACAAGCTTGTCATTTAATGGCTTGCATTGATTTCTGACCGTAAAAACCACCGAGGAATAAACATATACAGTATTTGGTGGAATTTTTTAAACGTTAAAACTGTTGTTTTGCCTCAGACTAAAATCTTGTTCCATCACGGCGCGTTTTCAGCTTAGCCGTTGATAAGTTGATGGGAGCAGGTGTAATCTTCTGCGGTATAAGCTTACAAGAGACAAACAACATGCAGATATACGTCTTATCCAAAAAATCTAAACAACTTACTAGATTCGATTGTGAAAATCCGTTGTTTCTCGTTGTTTCTTGCTTATTTGAAATGGGGGATGTGTTTTCACTAGACATTTTCTTTTATAATATTAGGAATTTATTTAAAGCTATTAAACTTATAGTCATGAATCCCCAAAAGAGTTGCTTGTTTCTTTTATATTATCATGTTATCTGAATAAATATAAACAGAAACCTGAATGGATTTTGTAAATTAAAAATATTGGTTTCCTTAAAAAAATTAGCTTTAGTAATAATTTATTTAATCATAGAAAGAATGGACTGCAAATATTCCTAGTTAGATCAGGGGGCAGGGGGGGGGGGGGGGGTGGTCTACATGACATGCTCCTTTTTCATTTATCCAAATTCCCAGAAATAGTTCTAATTTTACTCATATTTAGGCAAGACTTTCATGACAAGATTTAGTTCCCCCTTCCTGGGAATCAACTTAGGAAATCAAATTTAACATCTCAGTATAATTTATGAAAGGCTGCTCAATGGATCAAAGCCCTTTAATAAATCTGGATGGAAGTTTTCACTAAAATGAAAATTAAGTTAAGCTGTTGCTATAAAAAAGTAAATTAAAGGAAAATTTTTGCAGCAACAACAATGACAAAATCAATCCGTGTATGGCATCAGCTGTGGCATTGCCTCCTGGATTTGAATTCAGGCCATGTTTATTGGTAGGGAAGTTCTTACTACTGCATCAGCTCTCACTTGCCCTAGTTTGTAAAGATTTTTCTTGTCCTTGCTTTGAGAGGTTATACTTAAGTAATAAGGAAAATTTCAATGCAAACAAGTTGTATCCTTGTAGGTCTATTCAACTAATACAGTTATAAGTGCTTTTTATAGTGGCTATAAAAAATACCCAGACATGACAATGTTGCGTGACATGCTCACATCATGCCCAAAAGAGATCAGGCTTACAGCATGCAAAGAAAATAGTGTCTGATAGCCCAGGGCTAGTGAATTTTTCTATTGGGCTAGTGGAGAATTCTGTTCTTAACTTGCCTGATGGACAAGTGAATTTTTTGAGGAATTAAAATTACAGAAGAACTGTGAAATTAGTTTTGCTCTTCAAAAAATTTTTAGGGCTAGTTGAAATGACATTTGGGTTAGTAAATGCTAGCTTCAGTTTGCCCAAAATGGCAAGACGTATGAAATGACTTTCTTTGCACCCTGGGCTTATAGTGCTTAAGCCTCAGGTTTCCATATGATTGCTGCAGTCGATGAGAGAAAGAAAAGTTCAGCCATCACAGAGAGAGATAAAAATTTTTCTATGTCAGCAATGGCTATGATCACTGGAAAGTGGTTTCCATATGATTGCTATGATCACTGCATTTTTTGGACTTTTTTTCTCAGCGATTACAGCAATCGTAGTGATCATAATGATCATATGGAAACAAGGCTTTAAAAAATAATGGCTTTTAATTAAGTGGCATCTAATGTATGACATTTAATCTTTGGTCTTGGTCTTGGTGTATTAAAACTTGATTTGATAATAATAATAAATTATTTTGTTTAACTGGGGATCAATATTTCGTACAAAAAAACTTATTGCAGACAATATTTATATTATTTGTGATAATCCAAAATTGACGTGCCCAATTTTGTTAAATTGCTCTTCATAGAATTGATAAAATAGCAAGTATTATCAGAAAACTATCCGCTTTGTCAAACTGTTATATAATAGTAAAGTTAAAATTTAACGGAAATTGTTTTGGACTGCTATAGATGTGCTTGCATGTTATTTTGATACAATGTATGTCATACCAATTTTAGTTAAGAAATGTACTTTTGATGAGAAAAACTGTCTCAGAGTAAAATGTTTTTTTTTCTAGTCTCAGAAGCAGGCATTTTCCTCATATCTATTGCCTCAAATTGATCATTATTATTTTTTGGTGTGTAGAGTCGTTTTATAGAGTCCTTCAAGAGTTATTTAGAAAATAAATCCACTGTACTGCTGGGAAATAAACTCCGTCCAACGTTGACAGTACCAGAATAATAAGATGATCGTTTATGAGGGTATATAGTGTGGCTACAAATTTTTTAATTAAATGCAACACTCTCTGTGATAAACCAACAGGTGCACATATCCAATGGCTGACTGATTTAAAACCCAGTTTCTGTCTCTGACCCATGATGTTTAATGGTAACAAAATTCTTCAACAATGTTTCATCTTCTTTCATAATTTATTTCTACCAAAAAACCCATGAGGGCCTCTTAAAAAGACAGGCCTTAAGTAACATTTTTAATACATCTTCAAACAAAATTTTATGACAATTTCAATTCCAATTTTTGGTCTAAAGATGTAGGTATTAAAAAAGCTGCCTTTTGAAGAGGCCTGAGCTCCTGCTTAAAACTCATAAATAGCCAGCAGTCAATTTACATGTGTACTTTTGTTGTGTTTTTATTGGTTTCAACTCCTGCTCTCTCCCCTGTTTAGGTTTAAAATTTTCTATAAAAAATTTGTTCCTTAAGATCTAGATCTAGTTCTCAAAGCACACATTAGAAAACTTCTCTGACTTAATTAAATTAAAGTTGGCATGCTTTCTTTTGCAGAAAACTATGGATCTCTCAAGAGTGACTCTACAGATGGTTCTGAAGCAGAGAGAATCATCATTATTAATAAACCTCAGACTCACCAATTCTGCAGCAACAAAATTAGGTATGAAAATTGCACCCACTCTCGCAATGATTATACGGAATGTATATACATAGAGGATATTACACGGTGGCGCAAAGATATAAATTTTATTTTCAAGTGGTAAAACAATATTTTATGAACGAGCGCTACGAATGAGCGCTACGAACGAGCGCTACGAACGAGCGCAGCGAGTGAGTAAAATATTGTTTTTGCAATGAGAAAATAAAATT
>NC_133209.1:29646573-29704073 GCF_958299795.1 Porites lutea | reverse complement strand
AGGTACACAACTGCAGTTCCCCTGCTGTTTGTTCTCTCCTGTTCAGCTGTAAAAGAGATTATAGAAGATTATGTAAGTTGTATTGGTTCCAGTATTATTGTAGCAAAAATGTTCACTGTAGCTATGCAAATTGCAGCCATTTGAATGAAACAAGGCCAAGTAGTCATGTTTGTTACATCTGATATAAAGCCTGAAAATCCCACTATTATATGGAAGAAAAAAGGGAGGAAAAATAGTTAAAGCAAGGCAAAAGAAAGAAGGAGAAGAGAAAAAAGTAAAGGTTGCACTGTCTGTTAGATAGGTTGAGGTCTATTTTGGTGGTCATTAAAGATTTTCAAAAATCCAAGTAGATATAATTATATTACAATATTGACCTGAGGCCCCTGGTGTCAGGAGCCTGGCCAGACTGGTCAAAGCTAGGGTCAAAGCCCAGCCTAAAAGCTAGGGTCGCTAAGGCAATTGCCAGGTTAGCCATGGGATAAAAAATCTGGGGAATCCGGGGCCAGAAAGCCAGCCTGGCCCGACCAGAACAGGGCCAAAGCCTGGCCTGAAAGCCGGGGTGACCCTTGCCATCACGGTTAGCCAAGGGCTAAAATATTCAGGGAAGCCAGTATTGGAAGTCAAACACAGCCTAGCCCGAACACTGGATTAGGAATGTGGCTAGAAGCCTGTCTAGCTTAGCTTGCTTCTAATGAGTCTTTTGTGTCAGGAGCCCAGCCGGCGTGGTGAAAACAGTCTAGGATCAAAACCCGGCCTAAAAGCCAGATTCACTGCATGGCCATGGAATAAAAATTCCAGTGAAACTGGAGCCAGCAGGCGAGATTGGCACGACCAGAATGGGGCCAAAGCCTGGTCTGAAATTCGGGGTGTCCCTGGCCATTAAGTCAGGCTTATTTAACCCTTGCGAGATCGGGGAAAACCGGGTCAGCCTGCTAGGGTCAAAGCCTGGCCTAAAAAATTCAGGGAAAACTACCTGGGGCCAACAGGCCAACACAGCCTAGCCAGAACAGGGCCAAAGCCTGGCCTGAAAGCTGGAGTAACCCTGGCTGTCAGTGTCCCAGCCATTAGGCCTGGCTGGCCAAGGGATAATAAAACCCAGGGAAGCCAGTATTCAAGGGCCAGCCTGGCCCAGCCAGAACACTGGACTAAAGCTTGACACCAGGAATGTGGGTAAAACCTGGCTAGCTTGGCTTGCTAATCCCTTGTGTCAGGAGTGCAGCCTGCCCGGTGAAAACTAGGGTCAAAGCCCAGCCTCAAAGCCAGGTTCACCGTGGCCATGGAATAAAAAATCCGACGAAACTGGAGCCCGGCACAACCAGAATTGGGCAAAGCCTGGCCTGAAAGGAGTGCTTACCCTGGCCATGTCTTGGCCATTGAGCCAGGCTAGCCAAGGGATAAAGAATCCAGGGAAGCTGGGATTGGTGGGCAAGCCTGGCCCAGACAAAACACTGGGCTAAAGCTTCGCACCAGAAATGTGGCTAGAAGCCTGATGGCTTGCTTGGCTTGATTCTAACCAAACTAACTGTCAGAGAGCATACATGTTTCATAGTGTCCTTACATTTTTAGCAGTTTATACCTTAGTTATCAGCCATTATCTAAGAATGCACTGGGTTTTATTATTGATAACTGAGTCTAAAAAAGATTATACAAATTCCTTATATCTATTTATTGTTCAATAAAATGTCACATAGAATTGCCATAGTTAAATTGCGTATTTATTATTTCAGAAAAGACACAAAGCTGATGACCAAGTCAATAATCGTAGAGTTAAAGGTAGTAATTTTTCTATTAATTAATCGAGAGTTTTGCCATATATGGCCTCCTTCGACCATGGACTGTCTGTCATTGGTGTAATTCCCAACTACCTACCTCTCTCACCAGCATGTACAGTTGCACTGTGCATTATTTCTAGCCTTGGTTCACATCAATGTTGTTGCTACATGTAGAAATTTTTGTTAGCTGCTGAAATTCTTAAGTCACAATATAATGTTTGCCTGTGCTACTGGACTGTCAGGTGAATACTGACCTAGTTTTCCAATTTCAGGGCATATTTTTCAAATTGCATTTATTGTAAGAACTGAAATTCAAGCTCTTGATTGTAGAAAATCATTATTTTTTCTGAAGCTTTTGGTTGGGTTTATTGCCTTGTTTGAAAAGCAACAAGGTTGAGTCAGCATTTCTTGGTAGACAGAAGAAACAAAGGCTGAACTTTAAGTGTCTTGTTTTTGATAATATAATAAAAAAAATCATGGAAACAACTATCACCACTACCTACCATATATTCTGTATTGTTCTTGCAGTTTTAAGGGACAATACCCTGCAGTCATTACTATGGACTGAGGTAAGGATTGAAATCTGTCGTTCACGGTATTCTGCTCACCATACCTGCAGACCAGCTAGAAATTTGACATTTTGTTCCCAGGTGGTTTAATAAAAAGGGCTTTTTTCCCTGTGTTAGGTCCAAGTTGGAGATATTGTCAAGGTTGTTAATGGACAATTTTTCCCTGCTGATCTTATTATACTCTCATCAAGGTAATTATTTTATATTTTAAATATTTCTTCAATGTTTGAATGTTCTAGACTGCTATTAATATCTGATCGAGCTGTAAGTGCAGTGCCATTGGTATTCCTGGGCTGAGCTTTCATTGTACAAGCACTAAAACTTATTCAGAAGCTTCATTGAATGACATTTTTTAGGCAAATTTCTGTGACTGAAATTTTTTATAAGTTTGTAGAATTTTTAAAATAATTGTGACATACATTATTTTGATAGTTTTGTCAAACTGAATCCCCCAAAAAGCCTTATTACCACTTATTTTTTGGACCTTTTGAACCACTAGCACAATTCCTTAACTCCTGCTGCACCCAGCTTGCGACGTCAATTAAACTGATAATTATTATATAGGAGAGTATGTAGAAAAGACCATTAATTAATAACATTAATTTGGTAATACCTACCTCATTTAACAGTGAACCAATGGGGATGTGTTACATAGAGACTTCAAATCTTGATGGGGAGACTAATCTGAAGATAAGACAAGTGAGTATGTTCAAGAAAGAATCCTCCTTGAAATAAGTGCGTTTTGTTATCGGAGTTAAGTTTGTTCCTTCAATTGAACAATCTGAATCCAATCTGAACCTGTTGCTTTTTTGCTGTTCTCATTGCCATCGCCATTGCGTATCTTAAGCTCCATTCAATTACCTGCAACATACATGTGCCCAGTTGCGTGAATTCACAATCCCTGTCTCAGAAATTAAATTTAATATTATTATAATTGTTTTTATTGCAAATAACTTTATAGACTAGCCTTTTAACTGATGGTGAAATCAACTTACTGTTTATTGTATGTAAACTTTAACAGATATAATTGTGTTTTGTTGCAGGCTTTACCTCTTACAGCTAAAATGACATCCCTTCTTGATGTTCGTTGTATGCAGGTAAGTTGCATGGGATGCAGAATTTTTCATTCTTGAAACGCCAAAATTAATTGCTTTATGTGGTAGATAAATTTTAGTAAAATTGGGTTATGAGATTTTATGTTACATTGATTTTCAGGGGCGTGTTGAGTGTGAAGGACCAAACAATCGACTTTACGACTTTGTTGGCAACATTACTCTTCAAACTCAGAAGTATGTACAATACTGAACAGAGTAACATGTACATTGTTATAGTTATATCCCCATAAAGCTGTTCTATGTGAAGAAATTTTTTTGACAGTTTAATTTTAAAAATGATCAGTCAATTTCAGATGTAAAAACTTATTCATTAGCCTGTCTTTGTTTAATCCTTTACAGAAGCTTGGAAACTTAATCTATTTCATTATTTTTAAATTAAACATGGTTAAGTTAATGATATGACTTCTTTAACTTGCAGGTCAGTACCAGTAGGACCAGATCAAATCTTGCTAAGAGGAGCACATTTAAGGAATACTCAGTGGGTCTTTGGTAGGTTTGTCAGTGACAATCATTAGATTTAACATTATTTAACACTGGAATTTAGTTTGCCCCTGAGGTTACCACCTTTGTCAATGGCAAAGTGTTCAACTTCCCAGAGCTGTACTTTGCTCAGAGTCAACTATGGCCTTGTGGGCACCTTCTTTTTACAGACACTTCGGACATCAGCTTATTACACTGGAATAATTACAGATACAAAATGTTCAAATGAAAGTCCCATTATAATGGAAATTATTGCAGCTACATTCTTCATGGCAGACATCACATTTTCATGTACTGTCTTAACTCTTGCAGTGGATTAAGAACCTCCTGGCAGAAATTTGCCACTTTAATAGCCAAAAATACAAGAACCTGTTTAGCTAAGCAAGATCAAGCAGGTTCTTATATGTGGGACACAGTTAAATTCTGTGATTAAGTGCCTCATGTTATCATTTTTTAAGGTCTTGCAGTCTACACAGGGCATGACTCCAAGCTTATGCAGGTATGCAATATTATTTACTAATTTTTCAAAAATATTGCAAAGAGCTGTAAGTTTTAATTTTTAAGACCTTAATTGTCTTCAGCCTTAACTACTTCAAAACATAAGTAAGCACTACATTCTCATTTGAGAAAACAAGGTGCTTATAGTGCTACAGCTAGCTTGTTTGAGTAAATATGGTCTGCCATAAAACTGCTGAACTTTATTTTGCTATTTGTTGTTTTTTGTTTAGAACTCTACAGCTGCCCCAATCAAGAGGTCAAATGTCGACCATACCACCAACATCCAGATTTTATTCCTGTTTGGCTTGCTCCTTGTCTTAGCTCTGTGTAGCACTATTGGCTTCAAAATATGGACAGGCTAGTGAGATTATGTTCAAACCACTGCCAATAAACATCTCCCATAGGGGAACTTATGAAGACCTGCTGTCGGTGACTGTAGGAGTAATATGTGCACTGATTGGCTACTCAGTGGGTACAAAAGGTCAATCTTCCCTGCTCGGGGTGTCCTGGTTTCCTCCTGCAGAAATATGTTTCCCCATAACCATGTTTATCGACCAATTCAAAGAGGACAGACTGCAAATTATAGTAGGTGGCTGCTTTTGCATGTTCACTGACCTGGACTTCCCGGCATGCACTGTCCGCAAAATAACAAAAGGAAAGAACTTGGCCAACATCCAGCCATCTTGGCCTAATGCACATGATTAAGAACAGAGCTAGGCAAAGAAAGTGACTGACAGCAGGAACCAGCTATAGACCTTGAGGTGTTCTTTAAGATACAGTGTAGTTGAATGATCTTGTCTTTTAAAGATCCCTTTTTAAGTGGAAAGGAATTGTATGTACAATAATAATATTATTCTCCATATGAAAGATCTTTAGAAGTTGTAAAGGACAAGGGAGATGTGTCTCTGAATTTCCAGAGAGATACTTATATTTAAGGGGTTCCTTCAACAAGGCAGATGTGAATGTTTTCTAAAAACTGTGAGAACTTACAGGTCATGTAAAGGGGTTCCTTCAACAAGGAGATTGTGAACAACTGTACGAACAAGCTGGTCACATAAACACATTTAAATAACAGCTTCAACTTTATGTTTTCAGATAATCATCGAGACACTGATTGGTATCTTGGATACTCTGGTGAGTTACTATGGTCTGCATTTTTTCATTGCTTGTTGCTTAATATTTTAGGATTCATGAAGAAATTATTTCAATTTTTTTAGATATAATGTGGTATTAATTACTTGCTTGGGTGTTTTTTTCCAGGTAAAAAGGCACAGAATCTTGGCATGTCATTCTTGACTTTCATCATTCTATATAACAACCTCATACCTATCAGCTTGACTGTTACACTTGAGGTATAGTGCACCTTCATATACATAGGCGTACGGGAAATTTTTTGCCGGGGGGCGGGGGGGGTAAACCATTTGCCCAAAAAATTCTTGCAAGTGTCCCAAATTTTTACAAAAGAGTCGAAAGGCGAGGACCATATTGCAACAACATAGGCCGTACTGGCGTATAAAGGTGGCTCGATACAGTTTTTCAGGGTCAATGCCAAGTTTGAGCATAAACTACGTCGTCATAAACAAACAATAGGAAAAATTGCCACCACAGTAGATGAAAATTTGTCATGGTCAGGGTTGCAATGACATCGGAGTTGTCATAGCATCGAAATCATGCCATTACCTATTTTACTGCAGCAAAATTAAAAATCTCGGCACTGGGAACCTTACAAAATTGTTCACTGGAGATTTTTTCGCCAATACGGTCTTCACGATGTTTGCAAAGTTTAAGCAAAATCTATAAGAGCTTTCTTTAACTTGCCAAATGTGCTTAACTCCTGGTACGCGTCACTTTATGCAGATGACACTGTAATTTATTGCTGTGGTACATCCTCAAAGGAGTTGAGTGATAAGTTAAATAACGATCTACTGGGTGTGGCGAAATGGCTTCATGATCACAAACTGACTTTAAATTTGGACAAAACTAAATGCATGCTTATCGGTAGTAATAGGAAACGCGAAAGCAAAGTAGATTTGACTGTTTCAATTTTAGATCATAGTATGAGTAATGTTCGCAGCTTTAAGTACCTCGGTATACATATATCTTCGGATTTCACATGGACTGATCATATTGAACACCTAACTGGGAAAATCAATCAGAGGCTTGGGCTTCTCAAGCGTATAAAGCATTTATTGCCTTTCAGGGCACGTCTACTTTTCTATAAAAGTCTTGTTATGCCCCTTTTTGAATATGCTGATCTAGTATGGGGCGATAAACATAATATTACCCTTATGTCTAGTTTGCAAGTTTTGCAAAATAAGGCCGCTGAAGTTATTTTAAATAGACCATTGTACTCATCCTCCACTGAGGCATTAGCTGTTCTCAAGTGGCTGCCGCTAGAGAAAAGGCGATTTCAAAGAAGGTGTGTACACGTATACAAATGCATCAATGGCCTAATTAATCACGATATGGACTTGATTAGACAAGACGTACTTCATAGGCATAATACACGTAAGAAAGGCAATTTTAGATTACCACGTGTCAAAAGAAATTGGGGGGAAGCAAAGAACACAATATCATGCCGTTTCCGATTTTAACTCCCTCAGTCAGACGATCAAAGACTCAAGGAATGTAAATAGTAAGACTGTTTTAAACGTAATGTTTTTAAGTTTTTAGTATAGCTACTTACGTTTAATTTTTTCTTATACTTATTTTTAATTTTTTAAGCATTTTTTGTATCTTTTTAATCCCTTTGTAATTTTATAGCTTTTTTGTTTTTATAATATATATCTAGTTTTGAGGTCCTTTTTGAAAACCATATCTTTTATGAAAAAGTTTCCTCAATAAAGATGATTATTACTGAGATAGTTAGGGATGAAGTCTTTACCGTTAGAAATACGGTAAGAAAAGGAAAATTGTGAGGTTTGGCTGTTATCTGTAGAAAACGAAGCGCTTTTGACATGCAATTTCACCTGATAGTAGTTTTAATCTTTTTAAAAACGTGTGTGAAAGATCGGGGAGATAGCTCTGCCCGATTGCTAGAAAGAAGGATTTGATTAGTATGTATCGCGGCGCTCTTGTTAGCGGTTTTGTAAACATTTCGGTTTGCTTTAACAAATTAGCGAATAATTTTAAACCACTCGATAGATTTTTTAAAAGAATTAAGATTCTTCGCGTAATTCAAACTGAGAATTAGTCAGCCACTCCTCCGTTTTCAGACCTACCCTGTTCTTCAAATGGAGATGATTCTAGAAAGTTATGCGAAAGTTTATTCTAATCAATTCACGACTGGATAGCCTATTCCAGCTAGTGCAGTGCAGTACGGTGCCCAACAATAACAAAAAAATATATGAAAATTACTCATCACATGTTAGGCAAT
Organism: Porites lutea; assembly: GCF_958299795.1. Lineage (NCBI taxonomy): Eukaryota > Metazoa > Cnidaria > Anthozoa > Scleractinia > Poritidae > Porites > Porites lutea. The sequence continues at coordinate 29,696,263 of NC_133209.1, read as the reverse complement.
TACTGTCTCGTGTGAATGTAACTGTATTATTACGCCGACTTCAGGTTAATATTCAGGTCTTCAAAATAATTAAATAAACATGGAGACGTCTTTAAAAACAGGCTTTGCCCAAATTTTCTCTTGCTGCCCAAAAAATCCGAGTTGCCCAAAATTTGGGGGGCTGCAGCCCCCCTCGCCCCCCCCCCCCCCCCCCCCGGCCCGTACGCCTACGTTCATATAACTATTACTGTTCATGTGTGGTACTGAATGTTCTTTCTTTTTTTTTTTAAGTAGCAGTATCCTTGTCTGATAATTTTCTCTTTCTCACTGCAGGTTGTGAAGTTCATCCAAGCCATATTCATAAACTTGGTATGTGCCCAGCTTTATCATTGATAACTTAGTTGTTTTGTACATGTAAATGTAGCTGGATAACTTTGTGCAAGGCAATGAAATACACACTACCACCTTGTAAATGACTCCTTTGCTTCTTTTACCCAGCTTAACAGTTGTTAGAATGATGGTGGAGTTTTTTCGGCCCCCTACATACTTGACCATTATTACTTTTTATTAACAAGTACCATAGTTTTCTTATTTTAGAAGATGAAGCCAGATATAGGTTATTTTTGTCTTTATTCTTTAATCAGATATAATTGCCTATCAGTGTAAGCTTATCATGGTAATGCTGCTCAGTAAATAACATTAGAATATAAACATCTAAAAGCAAAATAATATGTATAAACATTGACAAAGTATTTTAAAACAAGCAGCAAGATTGAACATTTCTAACTGCTGTAACGCTTCAGCACTTCCTCCAGGACATGCAGGACATTAATTGTGCAACAAAAAATGAAAAACTATGAAGTAAACTGAGGGAAGCATTTTGATTGTTGAGTGACTTAGCTTTATAATTTATGTTGCAGGACATTGACATGTACTATGATGAGACAGACACACCAGCTATGGCACGCACATCCAATCTCAATGAGGAATTAGGCCAGGTTTGTAAATCGACCACGTGGGGTATCATTAGAGACCTTCAGATTTTAAGACGAGTACGATTACGAGGACGAGATTTCCTCAATACTAAGTATTAAGTAGTATAAAACGCGGGTGATCGAGCGTCATTTTGGCGGGAAAACTTGGTAGCCGTCATCATTCTACTACGAGTTTTCGTAATGGCGGAAACGAGTTATCAAATGTTAGAAGTTTTATCATTTTGTGATCGAGAGAGGGATTCAACTCCTTCAATATAGATAACAGTGCTATCTTTTCGAATGAAAAAAAGTACAATGAAGCTTTCCGGGGAATCTATATTTTGAGAATACGCGAAAAAACTTTAAGTTAAATCCCGTACTCGTAGTTGTTCTCGTCCTTGAATTCAAAGGTCTCTATTAAGTTTTAGGTTGAGGGGTAATAGCTGGAAGGCTGGTGTGAGAACAGCCAACGTATTGCAACACCACCAATATTTCCCTGCTAAATGATGTCTGAAATAACATGCTGATGATGTGTCACTACCCAGATCTGGGTAGTTGTTTTGATTTGTTGAAGCAATTGTCAACCAATTATAACCACTACCCAAAACTGGGTAGTGACAAGACATCAGCGTGAAATTTCTGAGTTCATTCCTCAGATATCATTTTGCCGAGAAACCATTGGAAATATGCGAAATGTTGGCTGTTTTCTCTATCGACTGGAAGGCAAGACAGTCCGTGGTTTGCAATGAATTGAAAATTTGATATCTCAGAAAGTTGACTCAAATTGTTGACTTTTATGTTTCACTGCAGGTGCGGTACATCTTCTCAGACAAGACAGGAACTCTGACGCGAAATGTCATGGAGTTCAAAAAATGTTCCATCGGAGGAATAAGTTACAGGTGTGAAATAGAACACTGAAGTATTATATTTCCTTCAAAAAGATATAAATAAAATTGTTGACCCTTCTTTTTTTTATTGTAGTGGAGATGAAGAAGCATTCATTGATCCAGCTCTTCTAGATAATCTCAGAGAACATCATGTGAGTACATAATTATGTAAATGAATTAAAAAAACATAATAGTAACAGTAAGGAGTACTCTTGATGCCAGGAGTTCTCTGGAAGAGCTACAATGTTTAGGGTTACAGGTAATTTTTAATCATATCCACAAAGCAAGTTGTCTGGTACCGTACAGCCTAGAAATAATGCACGCGCAAGAAGTGGCCAAAGAAGTTCTTCAGTGACCTCATTGTAGTCAGTATTTACATTTATGCCTTCATAAATTTCTTGAATACTTTTTCTGAAGAGAGCAGTTTCTTTAGAAGTGCTTTCCAGGATTTGCAAACATTTTTGTGATCATGTTTTAGTAAACTATAGAAGTAAAAAAACTCGTGATAAAAGTTAGTAACCATCGCGTTTATTCTTGTTGTATAATTGCAGCCAACAGCCTCAGTGATTCGGGAGTTTCTAACTTTGTTAGCTGTGTGTCACACAGTTGTACCAGAGAGAGATCCAAGCAATCCTGACAAGATCATTTATCAAGCTGCATCACCAGGTAAAACGGACATCGATATGCTAAACGTCTTTTACAATAACTGAGCGATTTCTCGGGTGCGGATTGGTCACGGCAAGAGCTGTGGGCGATACGAGTACAGAGCATGGAGATGACGTGCTACAGTCCCTAGTATTGATTGGTAGCGTTTTTCATTACGTTTTACAGATGAGGGCGCTTTAGTGAAAGGAGCCAAGAAACTTGGATTCTCATTCAATGTTAGGACTCCAACTTCGGTCATCATTAATGCGGTAAATAATCGATTAAAAAAATTTCTTTTGAGTATATGCTGCTTGCCACAAAGAGTGTGGTTTTGCTGATCTCTATCCATGTATAACAGTGTAATTCTATGGCAGTATAATTATATGGCAGGAGGGCGCCTTAAGTTATGATACATCTTTTGAAAAACTGACTTAGGCTATAACTCTTGGTTTCTGTCCTTAAACCAATCGTTTCACGTGTTTAACTACCTTCTTTGTTTAGATGGGGCAAGAAGAAGTTTATGAGGTCTTAAATGTTCTGGAATTTAATAGGTAAGATGGCCTACAGTACGTTGTGCAGGGCAGTCGCATCCTTGTAAATGTAACATGAAAAAACATGACCGAAAGGAGCGCAAGCATCAAGAAACTGAACAACAATAAATTAATAGGTGGAACAATAAACAAGACTTTTTGTTACTACAGTATTTCCCAGGATTTAGATTTTTTAAAAGGACAATGATAATTTATACGTTCCACAGTTACTCGCGCATCCGTCTTTACATGATTCCGGCTTCTCAGTGTCAATGATGACATTGCTTAATCTCAGTTTACACTTGAAATCCTACGGAACAGGGTGAAGAATGCTTGTCTTCTGGTCAAAACCTGATTAATTCTACCAGCAAATGTTCTAACTGTTTTTGAGGCCAGTTTGTTTTTGATGTTTGAACACACAAGTCACATTTTCTACCGGTTTACGGTCGTTTCGTTACAGCTTTGTTCAGTAATGTTCACCCAAAGTGTTTTTCTTGCTCACGCGCAAACTAAACTTGAAGTGATGATCAAAATTTGTGATAAATTTTTCACCGCTTTGGTTCGTATCGAAACGCCAGACTTTGTATGAAAACGGCCGGTTACCAACTCAGGGGCACCCAACGTCAGTTTTTGGAAAATATCTGTTCGGAAGACGATTTGAGATCTAGAATTTCGGAACATTTGTTGTAAATCTCTTACTTGCCTGCTTCTCCTAGGATTTTCGAACATCTAAAAAATGGAATAATTTCCCCATTTTAAACGGATTTTTACCCTAAAAAGGTCACCTAGAACTTTCGGGAACCTTTTTTCTGGGTGAAATGTTCGAAAAGGTAAGTTTTGATCTCTAAAATTTTCGGATCACTAGACTTTCAGCCAGGAAATCCGAACGGATGAAAAATTTTTAGGGGATAAAACCATGCCTATATCTACCGTTTAAATACTAAAATACGTTCAACAATGCTATGTTTAAGTGGTTTTGAACTATATTCTCGTTGGGTGTCCCTGCCAACTGACAATTTCTTGACAGCAATGGTCCCACAACCTCCCCCTAACCCACCCACTTGTTCCTCTAGTCCATGTCTGTGCAGAAGAATCGGTTATCAGGCACAATGTTTTCATAGTGAGTGGTGCTACCATTAGCACGGATCGGACAACTGAGGTATTTTATTATTGTGCTTACAGCACTCGTAAGAGGATGTCTGTGATTGTTCGAACTCCTGAAGGCAAAATCAAGTTATACTGCAAGGGTGCGGTAAGTAGTGTCACATTAAATTCTCCTTAAACCAAGTCCATCGTAGATTGCAAAACAGCCGTTTTTTGGTCTCAATTTATCGTTTTTCGCAAGGCGCGAAGCAGGCGACACTTCACCATTCTCGCGTTCTTGAGAAACGCAAAAATACGGATTGTTTTGTTAACAGTCAAAATCCTTTCAACGTTTGTCGAGTGTTTTGAAATGGTGTTGTTACTTGCTGACTTGTTATTCAGTCCCTCGATGTTGTAAGGATTTCAAACAAGTTATCAAGTGAATATTGACAAACGAGTTTTCTTTTTTCAGTTCCCGATCTTTTACAATTTCGTTCAGAGACATTTGTTTAGCTTGCTTATAACTCTCTTGTAACGTGCGATAGAATTTCACCCTACCAAGTTTTCTTTAGGGAAAAGTGGAATGTTCAAAAGTTTCTATCGCGTGGTGCACTTATAACTTTCATTGTTGTTTTTGTAAATAGGATACAGTTATCTTCGAGAGGCTACAAGAAAAACAGATGTACATGGACAGCACTGTTAAGCATTTGGAGGAGTTTGCTAAAGAAGGTAAGCCATTGTACTGGTCAGTAAACAGTTCAAAACATCCCTTTCAGTCAGTAGACAGCAAAAGGTGAATTGTCATTCAGGGCTCGTTCGATCGACCTTATTTTGGACGTTGTTTTTTTCCGGTCAGGTTTACGAACTTTGTGTATAGCAATGGCAGAGTTGGAGCCTGAAGAATTTCAGCGATGGAGTGACATTTATTACAAAGCTTCAACAAGCCTGGAAAATAGAGAACAAAATGTTGACGAAGCTGCAGAACTCATTGAAAAGGTGAGATGGCAGCTTCGAGCGGTGGTTCAGTTGAGTAGCCTTTAGAATGCACCAAATCATTCTAGCTCCGCAGAGGTGGTTACGGAATTTTCCACGGTGCTTTAGTATACGAGGGCTGCAGTGATGAAAACGCAATATTAGACAATATTGTTAAAAAAACAGCTTACACTGTAACACGCCCTTTTTCGAAATTCAGATGCATCCTTTTGAAGAAGGGGACCTTTATTTCAGGAGAGTGTTTATTAAACCCGTTTTTTTTTCGAAGCTGAGGTTATATGTAGTTCATTGTTCCCATTTTCCTGTTTTCGAATTTACTTAACAGAATTTGTTCCTGTTGGGAGCCACAGCCATTGAGGACAAGCTCCAAGAGGTACGCGTAGAGTAGTATTCTGTTGTTGTAAGTATCTCAACAAATCATTGTAATACTCGGGTGAACGTTTCTAGGTGGCCTTCATGCTGCCAAGGGTATTTTTGGCAAATTTTTCTGTTTGTTCGATATACAGACCATCTTTCTTCACCCTTGCAAAGCTAAAAGTACGTAACTTTGCAAAAAATAGCATTTTTTGAAGATCGTGAGCCACTTGAATTTAAAAAACTAACCTCAGACTGTTAACTTCTTGCGTTAAAACAAGGACTTTGACTGGGATGAACGTGTAACGTTATTGCCGTACGTCCCCGTGATGTAAAGAAGTATGCAACTCACCCTTGCAGAATTCTATTTACCTTGGTTTGTTCCCTTTCTTGTTTAGGGTGTCCCAGAAAGCATTGCTGCCCTTGCCGACGCAGACATCAAGATCTGGGTACTGACGGGTGATAAACAAGAGACTGCCATCAACATTGGTAACACACTGAAGTTGTCTCATTTTCCAATACCTTACGATGGTAGCTTTCAGTGCCAAAACAAGACCTTTAGTCAAAGCCTTAGTAGATATACTACTACCTTATTATAGGAAATTAACGCTCCATGAAATTAACGCGAATCGTTAAAATTCGCGTTAATTTAAGTCGCGTTAATTTCCGCGACTTTAATTAAGTGCAGCGTTAATTTCCGCGCTCTTAATTTCCAGTATTTTAACCCCAATTTTGGAACCTGTCCAGACATTCTTGACACCTAAAAAACATTAACTTCTTGCTTTCTTTCTTTCCATTTACCCTTTATTTTTCATCTTTCACAAGAGCTAAGGCGAAGGTTTACAATACTTCGAGTCCATCTTCATCGTTGTCGCTGTCAGAAGTGATGTCAATATCTTCTCCTTTGATTTCGGCCAAGATAATCGCGTTAATTTCCTTTTTATGAAATTCTGCCTCCTCTTTCGCGTTAATTTTCTTTATTCCAAAGTCGTTTGCCATTAAATTCGCGTTAATTTAAGTCGCGTTAATTTCCAATACCTTAATTTCATGGAGCGTTAATTTCCTATAATAAGGTAATAATAACCAAAGGTTACGGAGGACGGGCGACAACGATCGAAAGTAAAAACTCCTGGCGAAAACGCTTTTGAACCATCGCTGTGCTTTGCGTAAGTGTCACATGACAGCTGGTCAAAAAACGGGTGATAAGATTACGAATGATCGGAAGGTCGAAACGCGCGTGATCAAAGCGCGTTCTGTGCATTCCATACATTCTTAGCGGAAATCCAAACGAATGCTGGCTATATACATGCCACGCATGCGTAATAACAACCTGGAGATTAGAATTGCGGGCTCCTCTTGTCGCCCGCTCGCCCCTCCCCACAAAAAAGATGCTGGTAGTGATGCGAACAGCCTTGCAGACTAACGAAGATGTAAAAAACACATACAAAAACGAAATTTATGCTTCCAGTAATATTGTGGTGTAAGATTTGCTTCGCTCCCTTTCCTTGTAGCTTCTCGAAAATGCTTTGTTTTTATTTCCAACAGGTTATGCGTGTCGTTTGCTTACTGCCAAGATGAAGCTCTTGATCTGTGGTGAAGAAACGCTCGACGTAAGTTAAAGTTCTTTTAACCTGCCTACGCGGTCGTATTTTCGTTCGTTGCTGTAACTCAGCTTTCACACAGTCTCGAAAAGTCCTTGAATTTCACTTTTACCTGAAAAGGTTTCTGTGCAAGTCCTTGAAAAGTCCTTGAATTATCTTCAACTCTGAATGTAGTGCCCTGTAGTTTTTTAAGGCTTTTTGGTAGTCCGAGACCCGGAATACAAGTCATAGCTCAGGGAAGTTAATGGTGATTTACATAAAGCGTTTTTGTTTTATGTAAGAATTAACTATCAATTTCAGACAAGTGAACTGAAAAGTCTAAAGATGTTGGTGGAGCAAAGTCCTGTTAGAATGGACTGGGAATGTACATTTTTGGACAATCTGTGAAATTAGATTCCTTGTAGATGGTTCTTGAAAATCGAGTGTGGTCTTCGAAAGGTCCTTGAAACGTGGTTGCTTTTTTTGTATAAGCCTTGTAACAGTAAGTAAGGCTAAGTATTTTCTGGTAGAGAGAATCGGCGAAAATACGCCTGTGTTCGTTCTTGGTTTGTTCTCCTTCTCTATCAGCTGACAGTCTTTTTGAGCCTTTCTTTTTTATTTCAATGTTTTGTAGGGTACGCGAGAATGGTTGAATGAACATCTGCGAAGCATTGGCCGAGTATCATCGCACAAGAAACCGCCAAAAATAAGGGTAATATCACTATAGCAGTTGAATGTTAATAATTTCTGGTTCAAGACCCCGGCTCTTCATGTTAGCTTACACTATCACGTTTTCCTTGACATGGAGGGAAAAGTACCGATCCTTTTGCATACACTTTACCAAAGAAACTTGGGAAGGAAATTTTTCTAGGTGATTTGCTGGTTATTCTGTTTACATGATCGTGATGATGATGATTTTTTTTCCCTTTCAGGAAGATTTGGGTCTTATCGTTACCGGCAAGGTAATGGTTTTGTTTTAGTTGTGCTCCTGTTGCTTTGCCTATTTTGTGGTAAAATAATGAACCGCAATAATTATATTTTGTATTTACTAGACTCTCTTGCATGGATTATCAGACGAACTAAAGATGAGTTTCTTGGATCTTGCGCTCAGTTGCAAAGCTGTCATCTGTTGCAGGTTAGCGAATTACTCGTATAACATGTGCATGAAATTTTGTGAGGGGTTTAATTTGACGGATTTTCAATTTTGCGAGGCGAGAACATTCTCTGGCGACTCTGCATTTCAGAGTCGGTAACATTCAACATTTTCTGGTCAAAACTACTAGCTCGTAATTTTAAACCTACCGCTAACTGGGGACAATTAGTGGGTACTTACATGATATACAGCAATGTAGTTTGTTGCTGTTAATAAATTCTGCGAATGTTGGTGACAGAAACTGAAAATTCCGTGTATTTTTTCAGGTAGGGTACTTAAAACGTAAAACGATGAATATTGATGGATGTGATTGAAGATAAAAAAATAAGGGATGGTTGTTTTTTGTTTGTTTTTCCATTAACATTGCCTAAAACATTTACCAAATTTAGATCCCGTGAAAATTTCATCCACATTATCATTCAATCGAATGGTCAACCTTGTGACCGCCTTGTACAGCATTAGAAATTGAACACACTGCGGTAAAAATGCTACGTGCAGTATTTTTTTTGATAATAATTTATTTTAAATCAAGTGAACTAGAATAGCTGGATTTCGTCTACTGACTCAAACATAGGAACAAATAACTGATCTTTGTCTTAGTAAAAAACCTCTTATTTTCCAGGGTGTCTCCTCTACAGAAGGCTCAAGTGGTGAAACTCGTCAAACAACACGTGAAAGATGCCATAACTCTTGCTATCGGCGATGGAGCCAACGATGTGGGCATGATTCAGGTTCGGCTGTGATCAGATACGTTATCTTCCTGACCCGGTTGTTCAAACGTTGGATAGTGCTATCCACAGCATAAATCGTTATCCAGTGGATCAGTGTCAGTAGACCTGCACCGTTCTAAACCTCTTATTTCACTGGTCGCCTTTAATCTGCATTTCTACCTTATTATAGGAAATTAACGCTCCGTGAAATTAAGGTATTGGAAATTAACGCGACTTAAATTAACGCGAATTTAATGGCAAACGACTTTGGAATAAAGAAAATTAACGCGAAAGAGGAGGCAGAATTTCATAAAAAGGAAATTAACGCGATTATCTTGGCCGAAATCAAAGGAGAAGATATTGACAGCACTTCCGACAGCGACAACGATGAAGGTGGACTCGAAGTATTGTAAACCTTCGCCTTAGCTTTTGTGAAAGATGAGAAATAAAGGGTAAATGGAAAGAAAGAAAGCTTGTAGTTAATGTTTTTAGGTGTCAAGAATGTCTCGGACAGGTTCCAAAATTGGGGTTAAAATACTGGAAATTAAGAGCGCGAAAATTAACGCTGCACTTAATTAACGTCGCGGAAATTAACGCTCGACTTAAATTAACGCGAATTTTAACGATTCGCGTTAATTTCATGGAGCGTTAATTTCCTATAATAAGGTACTATTTTTAGGGATAGGGGCATTGTTATGTGACAATCCCTATTGTTTTCCCAGCTAATTAAAAACAATCTTTCAAATAGGTGCGGGATCGCCAGTAAGTATTACAGAATCCAATTGCGTTATCCAGTGGATAGCGCTATCCACCTTTTGAACAGCTACGGCCTGTTGTGTAGGCTGTAGCGAAATCAGTGGTTTTTCTGCAATACTAAAATGCTTTCTGTTATTTAACAAGAATTATCCATGAGGCAATTTTAGTTGAATGTTTGTTGTCATTTTGTCTTGTAGGCAGCACATGTCGGCGTTGGGATCAGTGGAGTTGAAGGTCTGCAAGCAGCCAGCGCTTCCGATTACGCCATAGCTCAGGTATAGTAATTTATTTAGATTTACCCAAGGCCAAAAGCGAAACTCTCGTGGCGCCTTTTAAAAAAATCTTTCTGAAGTAATTCAACTTTGCCGCCTTAAAAGGAACCTGAGCCTGTGATCAATTGAAAGCCAATTACTGGTCTGCGAGAACTTAAGAAAAAACACGTCACCTCAATGAGCTGTACACCTCAGGCCGCGATACAGTCATGTGATACTGGTCAGCGGATACCCTATTTTGACAACCAAAATTTCTTGGATGCATAGATAACGAAATTTTATTACCCATGGTGCTTTGCTATCAACTTACGCTAAGCGGTTTAAAAAAATTGCCTGCATTTCATCTCCATTGTGAAATTTTATTCACCAGGCAGAGAAACATTCATCAGCATTTCTTAACCAAATTTGGTGTAAATCGATGCAGAAGCACGACTCCGTATTGGTGGTCATCTGTGCCCGCATGACTGCACATTTAATTTTACGACAACGTTGAGTTACTAGGGTTTGTTTCTTCTTTCACAGCATTGCTTTTTGTGTTAAAAGGCTTAATGTATGTTTTACCTTTCTCTTTTATAGTTCCGTTATTTGAACAAACTACTGTTTGTCCATGGAGCGTGGAGTTATCAGCGTCTCGCAAAGCTCATCCTGTACTCTTTCTACAAGAACGTCTGCCTTTATGTTATTGAGGTGAGTAGGAGAGTACCATACAGTGCACTGGTAAGGCCTTCTTTTCGACGGGAAATCTCATTAATTTGAGGGGGAATACATTAGCGCTGATGACGTCTTATCCTTTTGTCCTTATCTCATGAATAAAATGCTGGAGAGTCTCGTTAAGTCATATGCTATTTTTAGGTGGTTACACCCGTTTGACAGGTTATTTAGTTAATTTTAGGTCGATAGCTTTTAGAGCAACAATCAAAAACCAAGACAATTATCGATGGAAAAATAATTTAAAAACGTGGATTGGTTCCGATGTTTTTCAAGAGTAAAGTTCGTCGTAGATGAACCTTTTGTATCATCAAAGGTCTGATTGCCCGGCGCACCCGCCTGATCTAATTGATCCTCACTTGTTCTTTCAGCTTTGGTTTGCACTTGATAATGGATTTTCAGGTCAGATCCTGTTCGACAAATGGTGCATTGGTATTTACAATGTGGTAAGTTATCCTTTGAGTTTCCTTGCGCGGTCAAGTCACAGACAATGTTAAAAGAAGAAAGAGTTTCTTAACGAGAAAGCGCAAAGAAAGAAATTCTACCCGATTAATTTTTCTCGGCATTCTTGCTCTTTAACTCGTGAATACCCTACCTAAAGGTATTTCACGAAGCTATCGCTGTGTGTTGAGATGGCTTATTTCTAGAAACGAACTCGTGAATACACGAAGCGTGTTTTGACCAGCACGTGCACGGCAGCCGCTATTTTTCTTGGGTTTGTCATTCGTATCATAAAATATTTATCTTATTGCATCACTGCTCTATTAATAAGCAAGGTATTCACGAGTTTGCAATAGTTTTTACTTCGATTGTTTGTACTCTGACTATTGTTCTTTTCTTAATTCCAGGTTTTCACATCAGTTCCGCCTCTTGCTATCGGGTTATTTGATCGCACTGTATCTTCTGATAGCATGCTAAAATATCCCAAACTGTACAAGGCGTCACAGAATGCTGAGATATACAACAGCAAGGTACGGATTGAATTAGATCAGGTTTCGGGATCCCACAACCTTATAGTAGGAAAGATTAGCGCGGTTGGTTGTAGTGTGCGGCCTTCTGGGATCAATTTAAGTTTCTGGGAAACTGCCCACCTACCCCTCCCTTAAATCAACTTTAACACTTACTTCTCACTTAGGGCAAAATGTTGGGTTAGGGGAGGGGTAGGTGGGCAGTTTCCCACAAACCTAAATTGATGCGCCTTCTGTGTGGGAGGTGATCCCGAGTTCGATTCCCATGTGTGACGGCTAATTCCGCGTGTATTTTTGCAGGTGTTTTGGATGTGGATCGCACAGTCGGTTTATCATTCTTTGCTGTTGTTTTATTTACCCTGCTTTATGCTTCGACATGGTGAGTGTAGTGCTCTTAACTGACAGCCAAACTTTGCATTTGTAATTTATAATGGTAATAGGACTGAGTGCAGTTCGATTCGGTCTGTAGTCATACGAGCTGATAAACAAAATCGTACGACCACGTAGTGGGAGTCCGATTTGTTTAATCGCAAGTATGATTACAGACCGAATTGGACGACACAAAATTCTGTTACCAATTAATCACAACTATAACAAAGGTTATGTTTTAAGATATTCCGAGAGTGTTTGCCCGCAGTGAAAAAAAAAATAATAAAAAACATTCAAGTGCGCGCGCGGTGGCGCGTGCTGTCCAATAACCTAGGCATAACGCCTACTGTCCTATCACTGTGCACTGTGTAGGCATTTTGACGTCGTAGTAGTGAGTGATGGCAAAGAAATGTACAAAAAAAGGGATGCTGCACGTGCAGAGTTGTTGTTTTGCTTATTAAACCTATGACTTTTTCGACGTTCTCGTTGCCGTTACGGTCGTCGTTGCTAAAGCTCCCTATTAACGTCGGACGTAAACGCTAACGTCTGATGTTCGGTCCAGTCAAACTCATTATTTTAACGTCGGACATTAGAACTTACGTCTGGCGTTATGTTTTACGCAGCTGATGTCAGGTTTTTTGGAGGTTTTAACGAATTTCCTTCTTACTTCTGACTAGACCTTATTCACGACACCCACCATCATCGCACGCGCTTTAGAATTGATAAAGGGGAAACAAATACGAGTAATCGCGGTCGGGTTTGTTTATTCTCTCAAAACATGAGGACGATTTAATGGTCATGCAAACCGTACAGTTCGAGTTTTGCCAAGTTTTAGATCGTTAGCGCATGCTGTGAGGGCATTTACTGCTTCCAAAAAAGTAATAAAGATTATTTCCTCCCATTAACTTGGCATTATCGTCCTCAAGATAAAAAGTTCTTCATCTTCTCTAGACAAGTGCTCGACCGCGATTTGTTTGCCCCCCTGGGAAACCACGTGATATTGCTGTTATTCCATCAGTCATTAACCCTTTAATCCCCAATATCTACATACAAATTCTCCAAACTGATCTCTATACATTTCCTTTAAGAATTAGTTAAAAGAATTTGATAAAAGATCGAAGTATTTTCTCGTAGGTGATCATTTTATAAATTCTCATAACCTCATCTCATGACAATGTATGGATATCGTTAGGAGAAAATTAATGTTAGTCACTATTGGGACTTAAAGGGTTAAGCGCATGCAAAGATAGTGGGTATCGTGAATAAGGTCTATTCTCATTTCTTTTGTTGTTTGTTTTTTCAGAGGCTCCGTTTAGCAGTGGAGTAGTAGTAGGCGAGTGGTTCTTGGGAAATGTCGTGTACACGGTATGTTGCACACTGAATCAGACATCATTCAACGTTTGAAACCTTTCAAACGTATTGTATTTAATCGTAAGAACAGGTATGAATTAAGAATAAGTGAGAACAACTTATATCAGCGGCCACCTTTACAAACACGTAGGTATTGATGGGGTACAATGCCACGTGGCCTTTTATTTATCAGGTAACAGATGAAAGATGCAAACGACTAAACAATCGCAATGAAGTTTTTTTTATCCCGTCAAAATGAGAAATCAGCCTATTTGCAACATGTAAAAGGTAAAATGTAAAAGCGCACACGAGCCAAAGGCCCGAAAAAACCGGAGTTTATCCCGGTTTCCTTATCATGAAGCATGGCTAGGAGTACTGCTACTCCTTCCGCACGGAGTAAAGTACCTTATCTAAGGAAACAACGCGACGGGCGAGGCTTGAACCCCGGACCTCCAGATTCCAGATTCGGAGCTCGAGGTGTTAACCGTTTGGTCACACACGCCTCCCCAGTAAAGAACGAGTTTGGCATCATTATTGTTTACCAGTAGGATATTGCAAACAAAAACGAGATAAACGTATAAATGATCACAAATCTATTTTTTGCTTTTACCGTTCTTTAAAAATTTTTCATCTTTTTTGTAAAATAGACTGAATAGCCGAACTCGCCACGATTTTTAAGCTGTTTTCCCTCGAGAAACCACGTGATATTGCTTTTATGCCATCAATCCTCACGCACATGCCCGGAAGACGAAAAGTATCTTCAATGAGTAAGGTCTTTCTGATCTCTTGCTCTACAGCTTGTCGTCATAACCGTTTGTTTAAAAGCCGGAATGGAATTGGACACTTGGAACTGGGTATGTGGAAAAACAGTGATTGTCTTCGCTTTTAATGCCTTTCCAGTAAAGGAAGACTTTAATCTACGAGTTTTTCTCTTTTTTTTGACAGCTCTGTCATGTGGCCATATGGGGCAGTATTGCCAGCTGGTTTATTTTCTTGCTAATTTACTGTATCCCTGATATAGCTTTGTACATCGCACCTGATATGATTGGCCAGGTATGTTTATTCAGTCTGCCAACGTGGGTCCATTGTATGGGCCACCGAAGAACGAAGAACATGATTAAGTGGTTTTACAAATAATTTAAATAATTTTAGAACTTTCGTTCAGCAGTCTGTTTCTTAGAAATACTCGCATAGCCTGTTTTCTTTAACCACGCTTACTACCCGTAATTCTTTCTTGTGATTCGTATATTCATCATATCATCGTCGTCTTTCATGGGTTTTTAACGAACCAACTCAAAGACCAGATCCCAGTTGGCTTGTTAGCTCAGTTGGCAGAGCCCGTACAAGACTGAATTTTTCAGGCTTTCTTTTCGCAACTGCAAAAGATACGTCTATAACTTCTTCTTTAAATTTAACGCTTACGCTTTACCATTGCTTTTGTGTTGTAGGATCGTATGCTATACTCATGTGCGGTGTTTTGGATTTCTCTCTTTATTATACCCATGATAACTCTCCTTGCGGACTTCCTTTACAAAATGTAAGTGGAAAATTCATTTTTTCTGTTCTATAAGTTTTGTCTTACTGCCGTCAAAAGTCTATCAATAGGCCACCTCCGAGTTCCAAAAACCCACATTTTAAAAATGAGGTCAAGTGCAAAACCTTTCTTGTGAAAATTAGTCTTATTTACATGAGAATGAAAAATCATTTCCATATCAAAGGCTGAGCGCTTAACCTCGTTTTGATACAGAGGCCCGGGGGAACTCTGAAATGGCCTAGTGTTGTGCTCTTGTTAATATTACTGCAAAGGATGCTTTTAAAGCTTTTTAGTGCAGAAGCAAACTGGAACCGGTTGAAAACAGTGTCATTTGAGGTAATAATTTTTTTTGTCAGGATGCAAGAACCGAATTGTATTAGTTTTAAGAAGAGTCCCCGTTCAATGCGAAATGGAAAAAAATAGTAAAATAGAAGCCTGCCCTGTCAACTTTTGGCACTTTGATATTTATTCTAAAAAATCGTTGGAGGTTGTTGTCAAGTTATATCGATTTTTTGAAAGGTATTCTAGTAACATTAATAAGGTGTAACTGAGGCATGTTCTCTTCGTTTGTTGTAATGGAAATGTGAACCACACCTACTATTTTCTCCTGCTAGCACGTAACTTAAATAATATTTTTCTATCTCGTTAGATTTAAAAGAACGTTTTTCAAGACGTTGATGCAGGAAATTCAAGAAGTAGAAGCTGAGCATGTAAGTTGAACCAGTTGATCGATGCGTAAGCGTCTTCTTCGTAGCCTTGATTCCAGATGATCAGATAGAGGGGACGGCATCAAGAGGCTGTTTGTTCTTCCGCTCTCCATTTTGTGCCACTCGCCATTATCTATTAACGCTTATTTCTTTTCAAGCTGACCTCATTCGTTTACTACGTTCACCTTTCCCCCGGCTCCGTGCGCTTCCGGCTCTCTACGTTTTTCATTTTCACTTCGTATTTTCCTTGGGCCGCCCCACTTAAATTTTCCTTTTGTGTTGATCCTCATAAACGTATTTCTAGTTTTTTGTAATTTTATATTATTTTCATTGATTATAAATTATATTATAATGTTTTGCCTCCAGGGAGATCCAAGCCGGCTCATAAAATCCGATCATGCAGTCCACAAGTAAGTACAGTGTGCTCTATGGTGTTAGAATAACAATTATTTGGTAACCTCGCCTCCTGCTTTTTGAATTCTCCCACAACCGCAATGCGTAGCAAATGAAAGAGGCACGGATGGAGAAACGGGGCAATTGTAGTTTTTTAAAAATTGTTCAGCCCAACAGCTCATCTCTTTATCTGTTTATACCTTTGGTTTACTTGGGAAACGCAATATTATGTCAAGAAGCTGCCATTTTGTCATTTACAACTAACTCTTATGTTTCGCCAACACTAAATAGCTACTAAGTTTTACAGCGAGCAACTGTCAAAACTAAACAATATGGACTTAACGGTACTTTGACAAAGCTTTGTTAACAATATTGTGGTCGCTATGCTGAATGATGTGTGCGTCCATCTTTCGGAAGCACTATTATTTACGTAGTGATCTTTTCATTTACAGGCAAATATGGACTCGAGACGAAGCGTTTGAAGATAGAAAAGACCGCGGAGCCTCTGCACGTAAGCGTTTTGCCTTTGTTCGGCTTCTAAATTTGCCTTTGTCTTTTTTTGAGCGACTTCGACGCGTAAAGCACTGACCGATGACCTAACTAAAACGGACTTTTAGAAAGTCGTAAATTTTACCTTACCCGCTCTAATGCCTCTGACTTTACCCATCTAATCAAGACACACTCTGTTAACCAAAATTTTTAGTTTTAGTAAGTTTTTCTTGTTGTACCAACATTTCTTGTTCTTTTCTTTTTGGCTGCAGTCGGTTTTGCGTTTTCTCAAGAAGAAGATGCACGAGTAGGACAGGTTTGTAACTGTGCATGCTCTTCTTTGATTTTAGGCTTAAGTTTGTTTGCACAGATTTTGTGTTAGATCCTGGTCAAACTCGTCTAGTTTCATATGTGCCGAAACCAACGTTAGTTGGCGATTTCTGTTGTTGTCGCTCATTAGCATAAGGTTCGGCACAAGTGAAATTAGACGTTTGACCCTGGCCTTGATGACATAAACAAAAAATGTGAAACAATACCAAATTATGCACAGAGGCACACGTACCAACTCCGCGGTATGGCCAGTACCTTACGCATGCGCGGGTACAACCATATCACCTCGGCAGTGGCAGCCATGGACAGCTGTTTCGCCCTTATTGGGGCTCATCAACATGGCATAGCCGTCGGGTCAATATAATGATCCGGGGAACCCGCGTATACCCTTCACTGCCGAGGAAAGTGCAAAACACTCCGTTTATAAGGAGAAGACTTCCCCGGGTAGAAGAGTCACTCGCCCACCCAAGCTACCCTGGGCGGGCAACCTTTTTCCTACGTTGCCTGAAAAAAATTGCGAACCGTTTACCTGAGAAACAAAAAGTTGGCTCGGCTAGCCGGGCCAGCCTTTCTCCATATGAACATTTTGCCTCGACAAGCCGGGTCAACTCGAGACTATCAGATAGACAATCAGGGCGTGCGCGAGCGCTGTTTTCAACTCTTGGCTGGGGCAGAGGTGTCAACTTTTGGAGACCCTCTTTTTTTCCGGGTCATACAAACGGGTCCTTTTCTTAACGACGCACAAAATAAAAATAAGACCGATTCTGCCGTAATTTTTTTGACCAGTTATCATCAGTTGATTGTTTGTGTTGTTTGTTTGTCGCAGGCTGAACTCATCCGTCGTTATGACACAACACTAAAGAAGCCTCGAGGAGACTAAAACCAAACACGTTATGATCTTATTCTTCTCTTCCTTAGCCCTTTCACCCCTATATTTAACGATAAAGATACTCTATTTGGCTATGTAAATGGAATCTTCACCCTGCAGCGGCTTGCTTCATTTTGACGTACTCAAAAAAAAAAGAAAAAACTCGGCATGAATCGATTAAGATCTTTGTTGAGCATGCGCTCCATGTCGCTAGAATACGTTTTCGAACCCAGGCCTAAGAGCCGTGCACTTTGTACAGCGGGCTCAGTTGTGACCATTGGTTTGACGAGAGAAAACAAGATTGACTAGTCCAGAAGTTCAGGTTACGGCGACTTCAAAGGCTTGACGCGATTCTTGAGAGCAGAACTTCTTTTTCTCCTCCTCGATCAAGAAGAAGGTAAAAGGAGGCCCTGCTCACAGGGTGCAGAATCTTTATTTGTGGCGGATCCAGGGGAGGGATCCGAGGGACCCGAGGGACCCCCCCCCCTTCTCCCACTCACCCTTGTTACCCTTGTTTTTAGACCAAATTGAGGCCCGAAGGGTTGAAAAAAAAATTTTTGGGAACGGACCCCCCTTAACTCAGAGTCTGGATGACCGGGGCTCCCCTTATCTGAAGGTTTGGATCCGTTACTGTTTATGATATAGGCATTCAATTGTGACCTCTTTAGTTCTTATTTCATGTGTCGGGTAGCTTGTTTTGTTTGTAGTTCAGAAACTTGAGACTGCAAAACAAAACCCTATGATATGCGCATTCAAATGAAATCTCTTCAGTAGTTATTTCATATGGTTTCCTCTCTTTTCGTGGTTTTACGAAATATAATTTGGCATTTGGCTGTTGAATGCAGGGGTGAAAGAAAACAGTTTTGAGTTGTATATAATTATTTTGGTGTCATTATTTTTCTTATGAAAGTCCGTTTGTATTATTTGAAATTCCGCCTGTTTTGTTCAGGAAAAAATTAAAACTCCGAAAAATTAGTGAAAAATTATTTAAAATTTTGAAAAGTAGGGAGTATTCTCTATATTAAGATAAAATTTCTTTTGTGGTCGATTTGATTGTTCTGTGTTAGCACAGAACGGAAATGTGGAAGTAATGGCAGCTTCAAGCAAGTGCTCGATTGTTAGTCATTTTAGTGACAAAATCTTCGGCAATATTTTATTTTGGTATTCTTGTGTTCATTTGAAGTTATTTTTTTACCCTGCGTAGTTGATGGAATTGGCGCTGCTCAGAATAAAGCGAAGCACGGAAATGGGTGCGGTGCTCTTTCAAAGCCCTTTGAACTCGGCGATTCCTTAAAATGTCGAAGGAGAATATTTAAAACACAGCGTTTCGCTTTAAGTTTGAAACAGAAAACTGTTATCGTGCATGTATTTAACTGTTACGGAACAGCGCCTCTTGAAGTAGCTACTTTTTCTGCTCAACTCCTTTAGACTAGGAAGTCATAGATAACAGCATTTCCTCTGTACGAATGCAGCCTTCTTTCCTCGGTCCTCTCCACTCGGGGCGTTTCGCGGGATCGGGAGAAAGCCCCTCCCGCAAAACGTCCCTATACCGGCTAGGAGCGAGACTGAAAAGACGGCTGTATTCGCGGGTTGTTGACTGGTCTGCTCGTGCTTGATCAGTTTGCTTAAATTGTCTTGGCATTGATTGCCAGTATACTATTACTACTGGTTTGCCTTCGTTGCCTTTTTTGTATATATATATTTTTTATGAAAAATTCTCACATATTGCTTCCATCGGTCACTTCTTTCCACGTTCTTAATTGTTGCGTTAACTTTCTTTTATTTACTTATACAATTTTTTTTAATTTGACGAAATCAGTTGCCTCTGGGTTAGGTTCTGTGGACCGTGATATATGATGAACAGAACATTAGGGCCATTTATACGAAGAAAAAAATAAGACGCGAACTGTACCATTTATACGAGCATGTCTTATCTAATAAGACGCTTCTTAGCTAAGCCGCGTCTTATTTTAGACGAAATGTGCCGTTTATACGGAAAGTTCGCGTCTTATTTAAGACGCGTCTTATTTTTTCTCGTATAAATGGCCCTAATGTGTCTCCTATCCTCACAAAGAGCCGATAGTTGTTTACAAGATAAACTATAAGTGATTCAATTTTATCTTTGGAAAGCTTTCCTTCCGCCTCATTTCACCCATCTAATTTGTCGGGAGGATTCGTTAAGGCTTCTCCGCGCACTTGCATAGCACGAATTGACCTAGAGACGAGGCTGCCTTTCCTCAGCTCGTTACGTTCAGTCGACAGGCTTAATTTCCAGCCGCCCACAAGAAAGGTGTTACTGGATGACGAGGGGGAGGGAAGGGGGGAAAATACTCCACCCTTCAATTCCCCTTACTCAACCGGCAGTCAAGCGTTTAACGAAATTCACACTAACCCAACTATTACTGCACGAGGTAATCGCCAATGAGTTTTTTCCTCCGTTTTATGTTCGCCGTAGTACAATGACGTACAACGCACTCTTGCATCAAAGATAAAATGGAGTCACAATACAGTAAAAACCAGTAAAAACCTGTTAGGCTAAAATTTTCCAGTTAAGCCCCCCTATACAAGAACCTGTTTTGCCTGAAATTTAGAACAGGTTCTTATTTTCTCAAGATAGGTCAACATTCAGAATCCTCACATGGGTGCCTAAGGAATGAGCTGAATACCAGTAAATACTCTCAGCTACTGTGTATTTTTTTCTTCAGAAAACAAGAACCTATCTAAGAACCTAACCTGACTGTTTTGGCTGACTTGGGAAAGTGCAGATTCTTAGTTGGGGTTTTTACTGTAGGCGTAATCTTAATCTGTATTTCCCTACAGTATTTCCCTAAGTGGAATGTGTATGCAGACATTAATAAATGAAATTAACCGTAGCAGTATCGTCTGTGTTTTTGTTTTTGTCATGGTACATAGAACGGGTTAGCTACTCCTGGAAAATTCGATTGAGGGTGTGCTAGATCCTTGTTTCGCAAACCTTGTCCATTTTTCAGGAACCCAAACCATTTGGCGCCATTCGCACCGATTTTGCTTTTGGGAGTCCTTCCCAACATTAGCGCTAGTTATATTTATGCATGGTTCACTCGCACCGTGAAAGTCCTTGAATTTTATAAATACAAATTTAAGGCCTTCGAAGTCCTTGAAAATTGCAATCGGTGCTGGAAAGTCCATGAATTTCAAAGCTAACTTGATAGTTTGAGGAGAACTGCAAAGGAAAAGAAGAAAACATGGAAAGGACTTCGGGATGAAATAGACCGTGTCCCGGTTTTGGAAGCCATCTTGACGAGTAGGCCACCGCGTGTTCAGAATCTAATGTCGAATAATTTCCGTAAAACGCCTGTTCTGAAAAAAATATGAATTGTAAACTAAAGCTTCACTCCTAACGACTCAAATGAAAAACTTTGAGGGCATAGAATTACATACGCTGGAAAGGAAAACAGAGTTACATACGCTAGAACCACTTTTTAAAATTTTGCTACACATTTGTTTGTAAAAATTTCTCTTCCTGCCGACTAAAATTTCCGTGAAAAATTGCAGACAAATATATGGAAAATCTAAAGCAGTAACGGCCCCTAAAATTTGTTAGTAAAATCCTTTGCTGTGTAGCTTTTATTAGTTTGTAATTCTTTTTTTTTTTTCAGAACAGCCCTTTTACAGAAATTATTCGACATAAGATTCTCATACAAACTCTGTAATTTTCTCACGCGGTTGCCTACTTGTCAAGATGGTTTCCAAAACCGTGATAAGGCCTATTGGCTATTTACGAGCGAGGTCGAGCATTTGAACCAGTGACTTCCGAGAACAAATCCAGCTAGCATTCAGGGAGGGACTTCAGAACCTCGGCCACACTGCCTCCTTACTTAACTTTTAAGGTTAAGAAAGAAAATCAATCGGTTTCTGGCGTATATCTCTAGGCTTGCCCGCTTGGAGTGATCATGGGTCAATGTCGATCATGATATCAACAAAATCTTTCAGGACAGGCTATACGACATTTTAAAAGTCATTTTAGTGAACGTTTAATTTACCCGTCAAAGTAACTTCTCGCGCGGCAAAAAGTGACTCACGGTCTAGCGTGATCAAATCTATTACGTAAACGCACACAGACCAGGAGATACTCATTCATGAACATTTACCGATGCTATTTATGATTTCACCCGTTGTAGTAGTAAAAAACTTTAGCCGATAAAACATACTGCATTTTCGGAAGACATCTTTAACACAGACTTGCTATAGAGGTCGAGTCGTTTTATTCAAAGGAGTCTCCAAGACAGCGGTATTTCCAAGAATTTATAATAAAGTACATAAAAATCTGCTTCCCAGAATTAAGCTGGACCTTTCTGAGAATCACTGGGTAATTTGAAAATTTGCTGCAGGAAAGCAGGGCAACAGATAGTAGTTAGGCAAGGCTATTTTCTGGGTGTCCGCTGACTTAAGTTGAAAACAAATGATTTGAAAACAAATTTTTATTTCTCATCTTTATTTCAACCTGGCTGAGCGGTGGTCAGTAAAAAGTGACGTTTAGAACATCTATGAATGGCTGGGTTATGATTAATGGCACAGTCATCTCCAATTTTTTTAGCCTTTCCGTCAGTTAGAGAAAGTTCAATCCATTAGTTACTTCCCAGTCGAAAAAATATTTGACAGGACAGAGACATTAGTCGGGTATTCCGGTTAGTTTTTCAATTGAAAATGAAGTGAGATTGTCAAGTTCGTGAAAGGAATAATTACTCAGCTGTAGGATATTTCTCCGCTCTGACACGTGGGTGCTTTGTTTACAAAGCAACTTGTTAAAGTTCTTGCTTTGATACGAGTGTCTCCTAATAGGATTTGGCCCGTCTTTACTCACGTGCGCTAAGTCTCTAATGAACACATATAACTCATAGAGGTTTCCTGTCCGTCGATTCGAGCACCTGAAGACTTAAGACTGCAGCAAAGGCTGATAAAGTGAATTGTGGCCTATTCATTGCTAGGTAACGCCATAATAGCGTCCAGTGGTAATTTTAATCAGGAAAAATCTGAAAACACAATGATAGTTGACAATTGAGTGACGAGCACAGAGGACGTAGGAATAATTTCATTGAGTCTACCAGTGAAGTTGTCATCGGTCAACAGATTTAAACTACTGCCTTTGAGAAAAACTGGAACTAATACAACTGGCCACGAATTTGCTGAGTGCCGTCCGTGTTACAAACTGAATTAAGATGTCATCCGAGGAGGGTAGTGTGAGTCAGCTCTTGAAACAACTGGGTCTGCAAGACTTTTCCTCTCGTTTTTCTGAGCGCGGATATGACCGTGTGTGCGATATTTTATATCTTGAAAATGAAGATCTTACCTCGCTTATCCATGATGAAAAGCTACAATCAAGCTACAGAGCAGCACTTCAGAAAGGTACTTGACAGTTTTGTAGGTAAAAATTAAATTGAGAGTCACTAAATATGAGCATTTTCTAGTCTTTGCACCTGCAGTAAATTCTTTGGCCTACTATATCAGTTTTATAAAATACTCTCAAGACAACCTCTAATATACTGACCTTGAAAACCATAAACTGAACGCTGCTATAGGCCATTCTCATTGGTCGAGTAATCCTAGAAAACCCAATTATATAATACTAGTTGTCCTTGCGGATACAATAACGCTCCGTATATTCTATCTGTTCTTTGTTATCGGACTTAAGTGAAATTACGAGTACACCGAGTAAGCAGCGCTGTGTCGCATGGTCTCTGCACTCATGCAAATATTAACTTGTTTTATGAAAACATTATTATGACACGTGCATCAAAAACTAACATCTTTTTAAAAAGTTATTTCCGCCAACTCAACAAATGAATTATACAGTAACACCTTTATCGCTTTTAACCAGAGTATTGCCCTGCCGTGAAATAATGGATTTATTTCAATGTTATTGATTTTTTCAAGGAAATATATGGACAGGCATTGTTTTATATGAACAAGTACTTCGAAAACTGAGATAATGAAATTCACTGTGCGGCGATGCATGCAACACGTGTTCGACAACAATGATCTGGATCGAGTTGTATTAATAAATGTCATAACAAATGGTCGTATGCATTGTGACTGATAATCACTTTATTCTAACTAATTGACGCCTTTTTCACATCGAATAAAATCTCGAGAAGATTTAACACATGACCACTCAGCACTTCGAAACTCATCAGACTTTTCAGCAGATCTTGCCGCACGTCACAGAGTGGGCCGTTTCACGCTAAATTTCGTAGATTTAACTACAGTCTCAGTCAAAATTGTTGGGACACTACTTTCTCCCTGTCCTCCCAATGTTGGAGTAAAAGATTTGCTAAGTTAAAATTGGGAGAGAGAGGAGACGAGCGAGAACGGAAAAAACAGCGTTCGAGTGGAAGTGTCCCAACTATTTTTCTCGAAACCTGTGGCATACAGAATAAGGATGGGAGAATCCATGAGTGAAGGGTTGTGGAGATCGGGGGAAATTTCAAAACATATTGTTCGGGAATATTTGAATTGTTCACAAAAAAAATATTATTGTTGGCTATGTTCGCGTTTTCCTTTTTTCGCACTCCGTTTTTTTCACAAGTTTTAATTTTGACGATTTTGTCTCAAGCAAAACACGGTAATCGCGCTGAAAGTGGGTATCGTGGACAATTTGTAAGAGTGACGAATAAAGAGAGGATGATCTATTTTTAAAGGCAGGCCAATTTTTCTCCTAGTGGTATTATCATACACGGATTCCGTTTATACTAGAGATTATTAGTTCTCCCATCATATTGAGAAAATGCAGACTCCTACCTTTTTGTGTCTCATCCTACACCGAAGTGTTTTTCAGATTGGTTTTTACTAGAGCGAGGTCTTAACTATTCACTAACCTCTAAAGTTTGGAAAGAATTGAAATAAATAAATAAATAAATAAGACTTATTCTTTCCTTACTTAAGAGATTAGTGAGTGAAGACCTCAACCTGGTCGAATACTCCTCGATGATTTTTCCTTTCAGACCCTGAACTAGTGAAATTGTGGCTTCACTCTTTAGGACTGGAACAGTATTTTAATCAGTTTCAGGCCTCTGGCTTCACAAGTTTGGCCCTTTGCGCTAAGGTGAGCCTGCAGTCACTGGCTGACATGGGCATAGACCTTCCAGGACATAAAAGGCGGCTTTACAGGGAAGGTAAGCAAACGACTAGGTCCTGCACAGATTACAAACTTTCTAAATGCTATATAAAATAATCAAATACATTGGAACCCTCAATATAACGAGGTAACCGGTATAACGAATGATTTTGTTTACCCCAGTTACAGGAACTGGTATATGGAAAAGTACCTCTATATAACGAAACCTCTTTATAGCGAGAAAATTTTTCCAGTCCCTTAGCACGTCGTTATATCGAGGTTCCACTGTACACTCAGTGGAAACTCCATTCAAGGAACTGCCTCGTTACCGAGGCAAGTGTCCCTTGAATAAACTGCAGGTTGTGAAGGTTGGGCTGGGGTTTGTCAATAAATAATATATTTTTCTTTTATTCTTCCTCGGAATCTGCTGTTAGTAGTTATTATTTCAAGCAGCTCGATAATTTATTTAAAAAAGTGATTAAATTATCTCTGCGATGGTGTATGTTGAATTTCCACAAGTGCAGTACATCGATTTAGGTGCGATAGTTTATGTTTTGAAATCTGTCGCCATTGTGACTAGTGCACACTCTTGAACTCTGATTAAATGATTTTTGCGGCCAGTCACGTTTTGGGTGCTAAGATGTCCCCTGAATGGAGATAAACTTGGATTTCGGGACCCACAAAAAGTCTCCCTTTCCACTGAAGAGAGGTGTCTCTTCAATAAAGCAAGTGACAAATACAAAGATTATGAGAACATTTATCCGGGACAAAAATTTTGTGTCCCCTGAATGGGGGGGGGGGGAGGAGGGGGAGTCCCAAAGAAGAGGTTCCACTGTATTATTATTATTATCAAAAACTTTTGAAACAAAAAAAAAAGATCTTGGGTGACATAGCTCGGCTAGATAAAAAAAATTGCCTCACAATTTGAAGAAAGGTGTAAACAACACCGCAAATACAAAATAAGTTTCAAAGGACAAAATTTGAAGACGATTAACAGAGATGGTAATTGGTGTTTAGATTAACTGCATGTTCATTCTAACAGCTTAAGTTATCTCTGTTGTTTATAGTTTGAAATTTTAGAAGTAGATATAGGTTTAATGTGATCGTTCGGGTGAGCGTAGTCCTGTATAAGACTGTTGTTGACAGTGACTGCGGTTTCGACAACCTGTGTGGTAGTCAAGAGTTGTATCCGTGTCAGTTGAAGGTATTCTGGTTATTGGCCTGATTGGTCAATTAGGTTCAATTAATAATGCTTGAGAGCGAAGCCGTAATTTTATCTGATTTACAATTTCTTCGCGCAAATTAACGTTAACTACCATGCACAGCAAGTAGCAATACTTAACAGAATGGTACAGACTTAGCCTGGTAAAACAGCAAGCATTTCGCGACGCCATCGCCCTGGTTTCCCCGCGAGGCTATGTCTGACGGAAACGAACGAAGAAATTCTATAATGATGCGTCACTACCCAGGACTGGGCAGTGCTTCTGATTGGTTAAAGCAAATTTCTCACGCGGCACTACCAATCAGAGGCACTACCCAGATCTGGGTATAAAATTTCTGAGCTGCGCTCGTTTTTCAGACTACCCTGCCAGCAGTGTGTGGTCAGACGTCATTTCGTGGCGAAACCAGTAGTGGTATCGCGGAATGTCATGATCAGCTGTTTTGTCAGGCTAGTATGGACAGAATTATCTCAAGCTGAACCATGCGTTGCTTTGCTATGAACAGCTCAAAACCTGTTGAGACAAGGAAAAGTGGTGGCCGAGGGAGCCTGGGAAGAGCACGAGCAGTTAAGAGGAGGAAGGTGAGCGACTAAGAATTTAGATTCCCCGATTTTCATCTTTATGGGGCGGGTAAGAAGGGAAATTGCGGAAAGGTTAAAAAAGTAGGGGGCGGGAAAGAAGGTGCAGCGAAAAATCTCCCCGATTCCCGTCTGGGTTACGAGTAGGTATCTCAACTTCCCTTACAGGTTCGGTAAATTTCTTTGTCTCACAGCTGACATTTTTCACCCGAAAGAAGATGTCAAGGATATTCGTAGTCGAAGAGTAAAGTTCATGGTTGACTCTGGAAGCGATATAGTGACGTTGACCGATAATATCATTGAGGAGTTGCATCTGCCTAAAATTGGCTGGTGCGAGCAGGAGGGAGCCGATGGAATCAAACAAAAAAAGCCCTTCTACAGCGCTTGCCTTGGTATAGGAGAGAAGAAGATAAATGTTAAGGTACGTGTTGCTTTGACGTATTGATTTGCAGAAATGGGGGTGAAAGACAAAGTTATTCATTCAAAATATTTCTCCATTTCTGGAAGGCTCGAATCAGTTAGAGTTGACCACATTTGCAAGACGTTTACGAAATTTGAGCAATGACGACAATAGCATAGCGTTAATGCCAGAAAATGGACGGCACCCGAGAAGCCCCGGAGACGAAGTTGTTTAGGTACAGCAAAAACAAAGTGGCGGAACTTTTTACACGTTTGGCGAAGACGAAATAGCTAAACGTTTATAGTACTGTGCAAAGACACACTGCTGCTCTACTAAAACAGCAGTCAGTGAGCTAACCAATCCTCGTTCCCAGGGTGTCTTGGTTGCTGTGCTTTCTCTGTAGTTACCCAGCACCATTGATGTCCCCGACGTCTACAAAATTGGTTTAACGCTAGCTAGTTACAGTCGCCTCTTGTTTGGGTTAGCAGATGATTCAAGAGTCAAAGCTTACATCTTTTCTATGGCTGCATATTATGTCATGAAACAAAAAACTGATTTAAATCTATTATAAGAAAGCTTTAATATTGATGTATTGAAAGTATTGAAAATGATGTTTCTTGTTAGGTAGTTCAAGATCCAAAAGTAAACACTTTGGGAACCCCAGTGATGCGCGAATTTTGTCATCGCATTGATGAGGAAAAACATTTTTGGCTCACTAAGGATGTCGCCTAGGCTGTTGACTGGCCAAAAGGATATGTCAAAGGAAACATCAGGAAGAGTGAACTTTTGCTAGAGAATGAAAAGAAATCTTTTATGTAGTACCATTTTTAGTTATAATGAACACGGTATGCATGTGTCTTACTACTTGCCTGATTTTTTTTACAAAAAGAATGAAGAAATAATAAAAGCATTTGCAGTTTTTCTTTTGTGTTTTTAATTATTCTTTTAACTTGGGTTATTCATAAGCGACGTAAGCACAAGTGCAAGAAGTTTGCAAAGAAGTGCAAGCACATCCAAGAAAAGGAAAAATTTGGGGTCGTTGTCAGCCTCGTACCCAGGCTTTCACTTCCCTTAGAAAACGGGCAAGGGGGAAGGCCTTGGGAAGAGTTAAGTTCCTAGTTTGATAAAAGGAAAAGGTCTGAAAGCCTTTAACTGATGAGTGAATCTTAAAAAATAGAGAATACATCGGGGGTTTCCTTTTACTAAAGCTCATTTGACATTCATCTTTATGAAATTTTCTTCTCATAAAAAACCTGTTCATTGAGGAATTTGGCTAGCCCTGGCCTCATGAACCATTCCTCGAAGGCCACGACGATGAACTACACTGACAGTGATAGATCATTTTAATTTTCGACCAGAAAAATCATCGGGATTCTCAAGAGAGATGGATATGTGATGAGCGACCAGTCATTTTACTGATCGACTAAAGACGAAGAGAAGCGCCTATGAAATCATACTTTAATTTGACCCCAGCCAGAAAATGAACACTTAGTTTTCAAGCTATCTCCTATTGAAATAAATGCAGGAATAAAGGGACTACCTCCCTAGTCCCCACGCGTTCCGGCTCCTTCCTTTTTCAGGGCACGTGGATGAACGTGGATTAAAAAACCACACACCACTCGACTGCCACGCAATCTCGTTTCCAGGACCTTACCCTTCGCTTTGGGGCTCGGCCAGCCTCAAGGCTTAGAGAAAACCTTGGGAACGATGCTACGCTTTACTTTTTATAGCATCCTTCCCATGATGTTCTGCATCTTAGTGGCGCCTGAGACCTAACAGGCGTAAAAAAATAAAACGCACAAATAGAACCTTGATACCAAATCACTTTTAATGAATACTGATGTTATAGTTCAGTTATAGTGTTTGCTTTTATCTAGTTCGGGAAAGATTTACCCTAAACAGCATGTCCAGTTCTCTCAAGCATCTATACGTTTCTATAAGTAAAAAGAGACAAAAATCATATTATTAATGTTTTTGTTATTGTTGGGTTAGTGAGGCATAGTCCTAATGGCGTCTTTTGACTTAAGTTTTCTCTTTTTGGACACCATGCAAGCAGATCCGGCCTTGAACATTTTTTAGTCGCGGGTGTATCTCGTTGGGCCAGCACCTGGCATCTACATCGCTAAATCGCATGTATGATCATCCAATGAAGTCACTTCCTCACTCCCATTTCCTGTCGGGCAAAGTTCTAATTTGTAATTAATCTAGTTGCTATATTGTTTGAAATAAACAAGGTCTCTCTTCCGTAGAGGCTCCTGTCGGGTATTCCAATATTAAAAATTGTAAGCCTGCGGTAGACGATGGGAAAAGAAAAAAGGGAGGAGCCTTTCTTCCTTTCTTTCCTCTTCCCATCGTCCCCCGGGGTTTTTAACTCTCCCCAGACTTACTAACACACAAAGAGGCCGCGGTGGAGGAGAGAGGTAAGGCAAATCGTACCTTAATAAAACGGCTCGTCCAAGGAGCCAGAGCCGACGTCATTCACTTTTGCCACATTAATCTGTGCAATTTTTTTGTCCTCTCCATGTGTATTAGTAGCACGGCACTCATATGAACCAGAGTTCTCATACGTAGCACCAGTGATAGTCAGCTTGGAGCCAATCAGCGTACCACTGCCGTCTTTAATGTCGGCCTGGGACATCTTGCCAAGGAAACTCGCTTCAAAGAAATGAAATGCCGTTAGCGTGGCACTAGAAAACAAGACTTACAGTTAATGACTGGCTTCAAGGAAAAACAAAAAAGAAAACAGCTGAAAATTTGACAGCTTGTCTTGACACATTGCAGATGGCACATTTTCGTCCAATCAGAAGACGTTTTTTACTTTGGAGGAATAGCAATTTTGTTCTGGTATATCTGCCACTCTGTATATAGGCGGTGTTTACATGACACCGGGGCCACTTTCCCCCCGAAGCGAGTTCACTCCGGTTCCCTCTCATGGCTCTACATTTGTTTACATGATACCACCACAAAATGTTACGCTGGCGCGAGTCACCCCGGCGTGAGTTCACCCCGGTTGTTGTACCGGCGCGACAATTTCGTTCCGGTACGAAAACTCGCAAAGGTATCATGTAAACGCGAAACAAGAAACAACCACATGTTTCGGTGTGAAATCGGTCTGACGGTGGACTGGAACGGGTGGCGCATGCGTAATGTTTGCGATTTTGAATCACACGTATATTTTATTGACATAAAGTGTACCCTCAGATAACGAGATATGAAATGACCCAGTTAGCATGTAAACGGGATACGACATCAAAAGGTCATCCCGGTATGAAGCTCGCGCCGATGAGAGTTTTCTCATGTAAACACCCCCTGTCTTTTTACACGTTATGTCTGCTACCCGTCTGCTTACCCTTTATGTCTGCTTACCCGGTGTGTCCGCTTACCCGGTATGTCCACTTACCCGGTATGTCTTCTTACCCGGTTATTTCCGCTTATCCGTTAAGTCTGGTACCCGGTATGTCTGCTTACCCGAGGGCAAGCATGTCGTCTTACCCGATATATCTCAGTGCTTACACGGTATGACTGCTACCTGGTATGTCTGCTTACCCGTTATGTTTTTTAAGAATTTCCAGAAGTAGTCAGGGGCTGGGATTCCACTTGCATAACAGTCAACCGACACTGTTTCCCCTTCTTTAATGTTGGATACCAATGGCTCCATTCTGTTTATTATCGTCCTCGCTAAAAACAGATTTAAATCAAAGTGAATTGACCAATTACAAGCACTCTGGAGCCCATAACTCGGAGCCAGTAACTCCCTTGTGCCATGCAACGGATTCATCACAGACCAGTTTATTTTAGATCGATTTTCCTGCAAATTTTGAATATCAAATTTGTCTTAAAAATCAGTCATGCATTAAAAACCGGACAGTAGAAAAAAGTATTCCTGATATTTTGGAAGCATTTACCTCTTCTTTTTGCAAATATTGTACTACTGATGCGCACGTATACGGAAAGATGCTTCCATTTTCGCGGGAAAAGGTGCTGAAAAATGATGTTTAAAATAACTTGATCTGTGAAAACGCCGTTGCATAGGTTAAGTATGGGGGGGTTACACGCTCTAGCGTATGGCTCCTGACGAATTTTATTTTTGGTGTCCTTCAATTCTCTTCGCATAGAGGAGATGTTTTATGTTTTACCGGCCACAATTGTATACTGAATACAGACCTACCCAGAAGGGATGAACCACGAGCGGGAATACAAGCTCCATCTCTGGTGCCGCCCCTACCTAATCCCACTTCCCGCTATTATAGATAGACCTTAAGGGTGCTCACTGCCAGAAATTTGTTGCCTTAAGTGGTTCTATTATGTTCCTCGTGAATCAGATGATAGAATGATTCTATTTTACATATGAAACACTTTCTAATAGTTAGATTGTAATAGTGTGAAGTGGGCAAAACTCACGTACATGAGCCAATCTAGTCTACAACAGCCGTTCTTTGAGTCACCACGCAATGTTCCTTCCCACAAATGATAACGAGTCGCTATCATGCTGGGCCGGATTGTTCAAAGCAGGGTTAAGTTAACCCATGGTTAGTGCGAAATTTGATTTCATATATGAAAGTTTGAGAAGCAAATTTATTTGTATTCTTTTTGCCTACAATTGATGATTGGATGCTCTAAAAAAGAGAGAGAAAATTCTCCGGGAAAATGCTTTTGAATAAAAGAAAAAGAAACCCAGGTTAAAATTTAACCCTGGGTTAGCGCTAATCGGCCTTCAAACAACAACTGGGCCCTGAATTTTAATACTTATCGAAAGTGGTGTATTTGGTTTAAGTTGGCAACCTCATCCCCAGGGTTTTTTTCCTTAGAAAATGGAAGGGGGGCATCCCCAGGGTATTTTTTCTTTAGAAAATGCAAGCGGCCGGGCCAGACATCCCCAGGGTATTTTTCCTCGAAAACTGGAAGGGGCGGGAAAGGCCCTGGTTGCGAGGTTGGAGAAACGTGGATGAAGGGATGGGATGGGACACTGATTTTGAATGACTAATTAGTCTTTAAACATGTTTTTTTTTATAGGATATCCTTACGTATAAAACAAAACACGGGTCTATGAAAGCGCAATCAAATGTTCATAACAAAAATAAACACAAAACAGACCGAGTAAAAGATTAAGGTACATAGCGTACTCAGTTTGTATACTTCTAAATGGCCGTGGTCGACTAGAGGTTTCTCGGCAGTTGAGAGGGACGTACATGCCTATATATGATATGATTGCTTTTGAGTGACTTATGTAGGTGATACAGAAGTGAAATTACGGTCTGCCCACCGGAGTAGAATAAAGTAGAAGTTGTGGAGAGATCACGGCGCAAGTGTTAGCCTAACAAACCTGCTTATTTTGTTTTGTTGAATAGAGCCTCTTTAGATTCGAGGACGAGTACGACTACGAGGACGAGATTAGTTATTTTAATTCGCGTATTCTAAAGAATTTTATTATACAGACACGAGTGTTTTACTGGATAATATACCACTCGTAAAATTCATAAAAACTTCATCCGGGACCCGAGTGGTTTATTTTCCATAATCAGTCACACGTGAGTTTATCGATGACGTAATTTTGGTCATTTCCCTCTATTATTTTATCGATGTCTTTTTGTCTATATAATAAAAAGAACATTACACGGCGGCTTGAAGATATGAATTTTATTTTCGAGTGGCAAAAACAATATTTTACTCACTCGCTGAGCTCGTTCGTAAAACATTGTTTTGCCACTCGAAAATAAAATTCATATCTTCGCGCCAGCGTGTAATATCCTCTATGATGATTATATGGAGGAGAGTGTTTTACTGGGAACTAAACCACTCGTAGATTCCATACGCCACTTCATCCGGGACCTGAGTGGCGTATTTTCCGTATGTCACCTTTGTGAGTGTCGTATCGTTCAATGACGTCACGATTCCCGCCTTCTTGCTTTTGTTGAATTGGTTTCTCCATATAATAAAAAGAACATTACACGTTGGCTCGAAGATATGAATTTTATGTTCTCGTGGCAAGAACAATATCTCACTCGTTCGCTTCGCTCACTCGTGAGATATCGTTCTTGCCACTCGAACATAAATTCATATCTTCTCGCCACCGTGTAATCTCCTCTATATACACCCTGGAAAGTTTTATTGCACTTCTTTTTCACCAGCAAAGTTAGCACGGTTATTTTCAATAAAGAAGGTTAAGCGCTCTCCCGATCGTATGATGATAAAACTTCTAACCGTTGATAACTTGCTCCCGCCACGCTAAAATTCGCTAAAATTCGTAGTTGAATGACCACGGCTACCAAGTTTTCCCACCAAAATGACGCTGATTCAAGCGCGTGCACTGCTTAGTCTATTATTGAGAAAATGTCGTTCTTGTCTTCGTCCTTGTCTTAGGATTTTAAGGTCTCTAACGTAAACACAGCAACGGTAAAACAGATATCTGGGCCCGTTAATTACCGGGACTTTCGAGAAACGGGACCCTGGATTCTTAGCAACTGGTCTGGTAGGATTCCTCAAGACAGATGACAGGTTTTAAACACTCACTTAAGGGCGGCAGAGGTTTTTGTCCGATCTACAGTCGACTTGGTACATTAGTTGACTAACCTCCGCACTCAGCCAGTTTTGAAGCGCCCAGTGAGAGAGTATGAGTGCCGTTAGGACATGGCGTACAGCTCTTTTGTTGGACTTTGTCCTGATAGGTATTGCGTGGGCAATACTGACAGTTTGGTCCCAGTCCAGACTGAGAAAACCGTCCAGCACTGCAGACAGCTAGAAGAGTAAAATAAAACAATTAATTAAACACTTAAATATACAAGGACTTAACTGGGAGGAGGAAGGTGTATCGCACATTTTGACTCGGCTATTTACTAACAGTCCAGTGTCGAGTTGGCGACGACCGCTGAATCGAAGACGTGAAGACGCATTTTTTACAGGCTTAGCCTCCATCTGAAATGATATATTCAAATTCCAAAGAGAAAAAGACCTGTTTATTACTTTGTCTATTGTGTATATTCAAATTTTAAACACTAACTCGCAGAAATTTCTGAATATTTTACTTTACGTCGAGGCTAACCCTGTTTGAATGGTAGTTAATGTTTGTATTCACCGGTAATTTTTAATTCGAAACTGGACTATGTCAACTGCATTTACATGGCCAGCTATTAAATAAAGCAACTCTACCTAGACAGCCGGCAGTACGAACTCAAATTTGAAGAACCAAGATCCACTTCCATAAGCCTTAGTTCTAGCCTTTATCCTGTAAAGTTGCGACTTCGTACTTGTTCTGACAAACTAAGATGCTCCAAAACACTTAAAATTGAAGGCAAGGCAGATCGGACAGCTATGGATGGGTAATTTCATTTACTTACCCTGTCCGGCCAATCAGCCTTACCTTCAACTTTAAGTGTTGTATATTCTATATTGCTGATCCTGATCTACACCAAGATTCGGCTTTTTCTCGCTGCTGTTTGTTCAAGTGGTCCTTGCAAGAATTGTTCGCTAAGACGCTCCAATTCAGCAGCATGTCATGAAAAATGGGTAAGCGCATTTGGATATTTTGACGGGGTATTACTCCTTTACATCAACGTAGATGGAATTATTTTAGATCAATTACTCAGGTAAGTTAAGGAGTGGGTCACGCATTATTCTGTAAAGAAGTCAAGCGGAGTGGTCTATCGTTGAAAGAAAACGTCCGATCAACAACATACGATCAAGTGAGCTTTATGCACAATAGCGTTCTCATAGTAACCTACCACGCTACCACTTCAATCAATCAATCAATCAGTCAATCAATTTATTAACGTCAATACATGGGATGGTGCTGCCCCGATCATCCGATCCAGATCGAGGTTTATGTGTAAAACGCATGACAATAAAAATACTAAGTCAATAAAGATACAATGCATTTGAATAAAAATCCTTAACTTCCGGTTTGTTCTTTAAAGGCTTCTACACACTAGGAAAAATTAACTTCTCTGAAATTTTTTTTTGCAATATTACTTTTAAGGCCTCTTTTCAAATGTAATTGAAGGGCGACATCAAGGTTTGACGGTTATTGCATGACAAAACAGTGTCACTTTTCATTGGTCACGTGACATGGACACGCATTCCAATTGGCCACTTGCACGATGGCGTCATTTTACTACTACGACCAAAATCCTTTTCGTTTCTCCTTTCATATTTAAATTTTGTAATCCCAGTGAGGTTTGAATAACAAAGGGCCTAATTTGCAAAAGAAAGCAAAACCCTGAAGGATTCTGGTCGTAGTAGTAAAATGATGTCATCGTACAAATGGCCTATTGGCTTCGTGTAGAATACCCAGTTCATGAAACCATTCAAGCCTCATTTTGCGCGTCAATTTGTGTTAAACTAGAGTGCGCTTAACCTAAACAAATAAGGAAATTTGATATCATTTACGGTAACGTGACTGATTGGTGACAAAGTCTTGTCAACTGGATTCAGCTTGTCAAGTGTGAGTCCTTGGCAACGTTTCTTTTCGTTATCTTGAAGATAAGATTATGGTTTTTCATAAAGGTGTGAGGAAAAATGATGAATTTCGCTTTTTCTTAGATAATCAGATTATCGATGTTGTACAAGAGTACACTTATTTAGGAACTCAAATGTCCTCGTCGGGAAATTTCTCAGTGTCACGTGAACATCTCAAGGAGAAAGCTCTTCATGCCCTCTTCAGCTTGAGACGACACATGAATCTTAGCAAACTAAAAGCAGCTCTTGCCTGTAAAGTATTTGATACTATAATGATCTCCCCTATTCTTACATGTAACAGCGGAATTTGGCCGGGAAGTGTTTGCCAAACCAGATTTTAAGACCTGGGACGGCTCACACATCGAAAAGACACACCTTCAATTTTGCAAACGTTACTTGGAGGTAAACAACAAGGCTTCTAAATAGCTTGTAGAGCAGACAGAACTTGGTCATTTTCCTCTAAAAATCACTATCAATCAAAAAATTCCCAACTACATTTTGTATATTCAGTCAAAAGATGAAGAATCTTTCGTCAAACAATCTTTTGTAATTTCATTTGACTTGTGTAATTGCAAAAATAGCTTCCACTCCCATTTGATGAATATGTCAGGATATTTTAACCTACCTGACTTTAATCCTGATATATTAGATAACGCCATGGTAAAAAGCTACGTAAGTAAAATGAAACAGTAGTATACGGTATGTCATATTGGCAAAACACCCTTCGACATTCTCAAAAACTTGAATTTTATAGATCTTTTATAACCGATCATACCACCTCTAATTACTTAGACTTTACGAGAGGAACAGCTGGGAGAAGGACTTTAGCCGGTAAAACTACGAATAAGCAATGAAAAACTGATGATACAAATAGGTAGATACAATCAAACTACGAAATATAATAGGCGTTGCCCTTTTCGTGGAGACAATCTAATAGAAGACGAAGTTCGCTTTATTTTTCGTTGTCCTACATACTCTATGATTAGGAATAATTTTACAATAAAAGTCAAGACTCTAATTCCAAATGTTACTCATTTAACGGTAAACGTTTTGATCCATGAACTGTTGAACTCCTCTAATTATTCAATTATCAATATACAATTCATGAAATATTTTTCAGCTTGCTTTGATCTTCGTGAAATATTATTACCAAAGTAACTTAATTGCCCTATGATGTAATTTTGGTTCTTCATCTTTAACAAGAACGCTCTTAGTAGGGTTGAGTCTCGCTTGCTTGGAGATAACTTTTGTTGTCAAAGGCGCCGGTGCTGTTATACTACTTTTTCGTCTGGAATACAAAACGAGTGTTATATGTCATAATGTAAATGCTCAAAACGTAAAAATTACAAGGAGAGACAGGCCGAACATCCTAGCTTCAAACTGGTGTGAAACCTTTGAAAACCTTCTACATATTGATATTGCTCTATTGAGGAGAACTCTTTCAGGGATTTGACACTCAAAAATTGAACGATGATTTTTATCGGTATCAGGAGCCCATGACTCTGTCAGTATAAATATACATAGCTTCTTTGTAGTGGACTAAGATACGGCTCAGTACGGTATATGTTCAGTACAGGAAAAATGTGTAAGTCTAACAGAACCTTATACAACACACAGTTAATTCAGTTTGGGAGTACTCCTGCTGAATTATTTGTTGTCCGTTTTATAAGATATCAATATCGCATGAAAGTAATTACATTTTCCATAGCTGCTTAGTATCTACTTTTAATATCTCCTCACATTCTCAGAGTACAATATTTAGAGTTGTACATAGCATACATTTTATCACAGTATCACTGGGATAAAGCGTTTCATTTTCCAGGAAAATTTCAATTTCTCGTCAAAACAATCACTGACTTAGATAGACTCGGATTATAGTTTACTTGAATGTAGTGTTCAGTACAGCGAACAGGGCTATGTTCTGTGAAATTTATCTACAATCTGCGGCCCACATCACCACTGATCCACGATTTATTTATTTATTTTATTTTCAAGTTCTTTTTAACCGATCCTCGATCCCTGATTCCTCGATCCCCGATCCTGATTTTTTAGTAAACCTTGAAGTTTTGCTCATTAAGATTGTTCTTTTTTTTTTCGACCACTGAAGTGATCAGTTGTTCCAAAATAATCAACACTTTCAAGCGATAGAATTCTAGGACCAACCCTTTCCGGAAAAGCTCGATATGGGATTTCTATTCTATGGACCTGAAGTGCTGCAAGTAGAGTGCGCGGATAGTCAACTTCGAAGCTACCCGTATAAACACATACGTAACGTTAGGGTGGATTTCCACTGACGCGTTTTTGGCTCCGCACGTTAAAGCACATAAATTTTAATTACGTAAATAATGTAGAGGCAAGATATAAAGTGTTGAGATTAAACGTCAAGTTGAGCGAGTTTCTACTTTTACGCTTACAAAATTGTACGTGCGACCTTTCATACATTGCTTCTATTTTATTTGCGAACGTAAATTTTACGCACATACGCACGTAAAAATTACGCGACAGTGGATACTTGATATCTCAAGTATTTATAAAGTG
The DNA here is from genome assembly GCF_958299795.1 of Porites lutea. Lineage (NCBI taxonomy): Eukaryota > Metazoa > Cnidaria > Anthozoa > Scleractinia > Poritidae > Porites > Porites lutea. Next base: position 29,658,351 of record NC_133209.1, on the reverse strand, counting down.
CAACACGACTTCAGATCTTAACAACTGCGAAAATCTATCAATTAAATACATAAAACAAGAGTGAATCTATTTAACCGTAGATTTCCAGTAACTGCGACAATATTCTGAGAAACGTAACGCCTTAAAACACCACAAAATAGGATTTCCACGCTATAATATTTTCTCATCCTACTTGGGGAAATTTCATTTTTAATATGCCTGCATGTCGTGCATAATGACACGAAAATCAAGGGCTTCGTTTAAAGTTACATCATTGCCAAACTTTTATGCGTCATTTCAGTCATCGCCGAAAATATACCGCATGCTCATCACGAGACTATTTTAATTGCCTACAGTGAAAGTCGTCACGATTCTTATCCCCAGTTTCCACGGTCTTCGCTAGGAACGCGTGGCCTACAAACTAGGTCCCACCGACAAAAAAAAAAAAACACTGCATTTTTAGAGTCTCGCTCTGCTAAAGCAAGCTCGACTAAATAGCTTTTCCAATTTTGCATGTACTTGTAAGGTAATGCAAATAAAGCTAGTTGTTGTTATTAAATACTGTAGATAGACCACCCCCCTTTCGTTTTCACATATGCCTCAATTGACCCTCTCCTTAATACACCTGGGCCCAGTTGTTCGAACGCCGGTTAGCACTAACCCGGGGTTAAATTTTAACCCGGCTTTCTTTTTCATGTTATTAAACACTCTCTCGGATAATTTTCTGTATTCTTTTTAGAGTATCCAATCATCAAATTGTAGGCAAGAAGAATTAAACTGAATTTGAATTTTAAGCTCTAATATCTGAGTTCAAAGTCCGCACTAACACTGGGTTGTCTTAACCCAGCTTCGAACAACCTGGCCCAGGGTAAGAGAAACTTACCTTTGCAATCTGAGGCGCTCTTGGCTCCAGGTAGTGACGAAGTTCCCGCGGAACACTGAGTACATTTTAATTGTCCTTGCTGGTCATTATAGGATCCCGCGGGACAAGGGCTGCAGTCGGTGCTGGAGCTTCTGTACGTCCCGGTGGGACATTTAGCTGTGAGAGATGTCAATATTATATCTGTTCAATAAATCGATCTTGGATGTTATCGAGCATTACTTTTCTAAGGTGCAAGGTCGGAGGAGTCCGAACACCCCCCGGGGCACTCAACAAAGTTTTATACAGGGGGGCTCTGCCCTGAGGTCCAACCCCTTACCCTTTTACATACAATTTTTAAAAAGGTGCCCGTTTCGTGTATCTTCTATTGACAAATGGTACCCCTTTCACATAACTAGTTTAGAACTTTATCCCTTTTAACTGCTGTACATAGACTGTCTTTTAAATATGAATCAATCACCGACAAAACCGGAACTTTTTTCAACTTTTTGAAGCTACAACTACCCGTTAGCCCTTTTGGGCCTTCTTATAGACCAAAATGACAGATTTCCATACCCTTTCATATACTTAAACTATTGAAATCCCGACCCTTTCATACACCTGAAGCCTGAAAAAGGTACCCCTTCTGGTGGAGCCTCCCCGTATAGGCCCTTATAAGGAGTCCCCCCTCCTCCCCCCCCACCCCCACGGACACCTTATTTATTAGACCAGAGGATTTTCAAAAGTACTTGACTAACTGCTTTGAGAATAAACTAATTACAACCCTTGAGTCGCAAAGACAACTTCCTTCTTGTGCTTTAAAAGAGAAAATTACTTTGCACTGTAACAGAGCCTTTCAACCATGGGGCTCTTGTTCAAATTGACGAAATTAATTAACAACATCAGAGACATGTTTTAGATGATTTGTTTCCTAACCAGCAGGCTACAGTTGTTCAAAAGGTTGATAACGCCATCCATCAGATGAACTCACTATCTATATGGTGGATAAAGCACGCCAGTTGGTTCAGTTTCCTAACACTTATCCGCTGGATAATGATTTATCCTTTAGATAGCGCCATCCAACTTTTGAACAACTGGGACCAGACATGTCCTGCAAAGGCCTTCTATGATAGCAAAGGGATAGGAGACTGGTTTGAATTAGAAACTAAAGCCAGTAAAGCGTGCAAAGACATGCAGAAAGTAATTCCTTCAATCGTATGCACTAGTTGAAACCTCTTACCAAAATCTTCTGCATCCGCCAATGGTGCTTTAGTGAAAAACATTACAAATCCTCGTTTTGAAAAAACGGGGTTGAAAAACCTCTCTATTACTTTCTCAGCCAATCAAAACGACCAACTGGCATTTCCGTATAAAGGTTAATTCCCAGCGCTTGGCGACAGCTACGTTCACTTTGAGTGCCAGTATTATTAGCCAGCGTATTAGCTTTGTGTTTGGTTCAACTAGATTTTATAAACATCAACTTTATTACTTACCACAGTATGTTTTGGTCCCAACGAAACTGGTCACTGTCATCTCGATTCGATTTTCTTGACATGCGGTGTTTGGATCTTTAGTGCTAGCCTCTGTAATGGATACAACATTTGTACTCAGAAATTGTTAACTTTTGGATATAATGGGCACTCCATTTGCACGAAACGTCACGAGAGGACCATAATTCATTTCGTTTTTTACTTTCATGCTTAAATTTGGTAATTCCTTGAAATAACAAAAACCCTAATTTGTGCAAGAAAGCAAATCCCTGAAGGATCCAGGGCCGAGTTGATCAAAGCAGGGTTAATATAACCCGGGGTTAGTGCGAGATTTTTTATTCAGATTTGAAAGCTTAAAAGCGTTTCAGTTTTAATTCTTTTTGTCTACAAGTTGATGATTGGAAGCTCTAAAATTAACAGAGAAAATTTTCTGAGAAAATGCTTTTGAACACAAGAAAAAGAAACGCGGGTTAAATTTAACCCCGGGTTAAGCGCTAATCGGTTTTCGAACAACCGGGCATTAGTAGCAAATTGATGCCAAACGGCCTATTACAACATAGCAATACATACCCAATTGCAAAAATGTTGTCATAGAAAAATTTAAAAAATTGAATTGGAGAAATACGAATAGGAGTGAAGTAGGCACTCTCACTACATCTTGAGGTCTGTTCTGATGAAAGGGTTTAAAGCCCAAAACGACTTTGTATTAAGCAATTTACTTTGTCTTCTCTCAAGTGATTTCAGATGGGGGTATTGGAACGCACTTCAAAAGTTTATTTTGGGAGGATTATGCAAATGACTACAGGTAATTCCTATTTGGCTTTTTTTTATTATTTGTTTTTTTGTTTGTTTTCTTTTTGTGGGACAACTTTACTGCAATAAAGTGTAAACTCTTAGAAGTTTCATTGGTTGAATTAGAAGAAAGTGATAGTGAAAGTTGCGGATGAGAAAACGTGTCCACTGATATATTTGCAGTTCTGGACAACACTAAAAGCTCCGGGTAGGGCACTTAAGGAAAGTATCATGAGTAGAAGTGTGCCACAGAGGCCATCAAACCCTGATTTCTTAAAGACAACAACTGTTCATTTCGATACCCTGTTTAAGACAAGACATCATCACATCACGGAATTTATTTTTTTGGAAAAAAAATTTGGTACCTTGAATGTAGACCGCTCATCGCCAACAATCACACCCATTTAAGTCTAAAAGGACGCCGTGTTCAAGACACTAAATTACCCTGTTCAAGACTCAAGACCCTATAAACCATTCAGTTTTGGAAGCAAGGACCGCAGTGACAAAATAGAGGCACCGGATCCTGACAAAGGATCTAATCAGCCATTTATAACGGAAAGATCTAGAGGAAAGGCTAATTTTACTGTAAGGAATGTGATTTGCCAATATTTTGGAAGGCAGTGTACAGCATTTCTTCTTCAGGGTCTTACAAATGACTAAGTAAACTAAGACGTTACAATTTGCCGGCTATCCTTTATTTTCAATTGTAAATGAGATTCAATTCCCTCACTGATAGCCTGCGAACAGCAGACGCATTTCCGGTCGTCGCTTCTCTCCTTCCGAAAAATAGGGAGAGAGGCGACGACCGGAAATGCGTCTGCTGTTCGCATGCTACTCACTGAGGACATGTCTGGAACACCAACATGGTCGCCGTTTTATTGTTTTGGAACACCAATATTGCGGACGTGACGTCATGTAAAAAAAACTATATAACTTTAAGTCACAAATTTTAGAATTTGGAATAGAGCGTTTTCACTCACGTGGCCAGCATCTATGCAAATTTATTGGAACAAAAGAAAGTTTTTACATAAGAAAAGAGTTCAACTCCCACAGGATTAGTTTGGAACACCAACATGTCCGCCGTTTCATTGTCTTGGAACACCAATATGGCCGCCTTGACGTCATGTGAAAACGCTCTATAGAGCGCTTTGACTCACGTGGCGAGCAGCTATGCAAATTTATATTAAAAAAAAGAAAGCGTTTGCATAAGAAAGGAATTCAAATCCCAGAGGACTGGTTTGGGACACCAACATGGCCGCCGTTTCATTGTTTTGGAACACCAATATAGCGGATGTGACGTTACGTGACAACGCCCCATAGTAAAATTGCAAACACTGTTATGTGGTTTCTCTTACCAACGCAATCAGGAATTCGATCACTGGGTGTCCAGGTGCCAGAACTGGTGTCACACTGCCAGAAAAGTGCACTTGTTTTGTACAGCTGACTTCCGCTATTACACGTCACAGTGCAGAAATTATTGCCACCAAACGAGCTGCATAATTTGGTGCCACCGACAGGACCGTCTGGATCGGAACACTTCGGCCCTATGGCAAGGATATCACATATATAAAAAACTGAGTAACATATTTTGTTTACACATCCCGTTTAGTACTGATTTCATTCACCAAACAGTCAGAAAACTTGTTTGTATAAAAAAAATTATCCCCAGGACTTGATACCACATTTAAAATTCTGAGTAACAGCTTTGTTTACCAACCCTTCAGTTAAGATATTATGCACAAAAAAGTTAGAAAACTTCTAAGGGCCCGTTTAAATGGAGCTGGAGGAACCCAGGTAGGTGAAATAACCAGACTGGATTCGAACCTATGACCTCCCAGTATGCAGGACGCGTTTCAAATATGAACCTCGTATATGGCCTCGCTCTCCATGAGTTCTCCGTACATAGATGTACATATATGTATGCATTGTTCCCAGTCATATGTACAATATCAATAAACTAAACTAAACTGGAGTTGTCTACTCGACTTAGGGTTAAGGTTTTCCGTTCTCAAACTTTGAGTCGTTTTGACATATCGTTGGATATGATAATCATCCCCTGTTTATTTATTGCTACATATGCACATTCAAAACGATTAAAATATCTGCGATGAGCTAGTTAACTTACGTAGGAGCTGCACCACAAATTTGCACTCGGCACTATTTCCTGCATCATCCACAGCGGTATAGGTGACATAAGTGGTTCCCAGCTGAAAGGTGCTACCACTAGAGTGTGATTTGTCCACTGTTTTGACTTTCACATTGTCGCTGACGGTCGGTTCTACCCAAGTCACAGCCTTGGGACCACCGCTTATTTCGTGAATGTTTTGAGGACAATTTGAAATTGTTGGAGCTTCCTTATCTAAATAAAACAGAAAATTTCGTATCGATCGTGTACTTGAATTTCAGTGTTTATTCTTTTCAAAATAACATTAAGTTCCAAAAAAACTGAGATTAGCTGCCGGTAGCTCGTCTAGCTCATCTTCGCTTTTAATGCCGCACTTTGCGACAGTTGATCTGATGCTTCCATTTTCTTAAAAGGTGAATTTTCGACCTTTCGTATGTTATGAATAACATATCATTCGTTCGATAAAAAAGTGCCGCATTCCTCAAAATTAACAGCTGGATTTAAGTAACCGACTCAACCGTTGCTGGGCGCTAGCGAATGTTTCCAAATACGTCAAAAGTGTCTCAAATGGTTTTATCTCTGCTTTAGAAGCATGTTTGGTTAATTTGAAGTTGCCGTTAAAAATATTTACCTGCTATGGTCTTCTCGAAAGTTTTAGGTGGCTTTTTCCTCTCATCCGAAAGTGTTAGCTAAAATGATCGATGGGTCCAGTCGAACGCTCGAGGTCATGGAGTAGCGGTACGTTCAAACGTAAGGGATTTTTTGTCTCTGTACCGTGTAAAAAAGACTGTACCTTAATTTTCAAAAGACCTTCTTTAAACAATGATCGCAACATCTTGCTAATAGAATGTGGAAAACACAACGTCTGTAAATCTTATACGTACGTTTAATAGAAAAACTCCGAATATCTTAGACGAATGGAACTAAAGGAATGGTTGTACTGAATTGTTTAGCCTTTCCCGAGCTTTAGAAATTTCTAGGCAATATTTGCTGCCTTCGAACAGTTCCTGTACAGTAGTATATCGGGACCAAACTACGTTTGATTGCTGAAATGAAGGTACGGACTGATGTTATACTGAACGCGCGGCACACTAAGATGTATATATAGATATATATTGACATGACGAAAAAATTCAGTTACCATAGATGATAACAAAGATTGAACAACTTTCTGATCCCTCAGAGTTACTTGCAGTCCACGTGACCTTTGTTGTACCATACGGGAACTGGTAACTAGAGGAGATTTCAGGTGGACTGATTGTTATTTGTGCAAGTTCAACGTTTGACGTGGGTCCCTTCCACACACTGCTGACGTCAGCTGTTGATTTTCCTAGGAGTAAGTCCTGTGTTATAAGATCTGGGCATCTGATCCAGGGCTTAGATACAACTAAAACCAAAGACACAGCTGTTTTTTATTATCACGGCGTTACACTCTGTCAAAAATGAATCTGATTCACCTCTCTCCACAATTAAAAGTCCCAATATGTAATTTTCAAATATTGAAGACAGTTGTAAATCATAGATCAGCAAAAGCTGTCTAATGTTAATTTTCACAATTAACCTTTGCTAATTTTTTTCCAAACAAGGACTATTGTTTATTTCGCTCTCAAGTACTGTTTCGTGGGAAACACTAATAAAAAATTTCACTTTCCAGTTTCGGCAGTACTAATGCACAAGCTGAAGCCAGGTTTATTTATAATGTAAAACAAACCCTGAACACAATGCCAAAGGAGAAGAGATGTCAGTGGAATTCAGAACCTTGAGCCGTAAAACGACCAAACATTTTTAGCACTTAAGTAGTCGTCACAAATTGGAAAATACTAATCAGTATGGCATTCTAATCTTAGGCCCTGTTCAAACGTCGAATTTCACATGTGCCGAATTTAATTGCTATTTTAGTCGGCTAAAATAGCTAAATGTGGAATTTGATTCAAACGTCGAATTTAACTCACTGAACTCTGTCGAATTTAACTCTCTTCGCTGTCAATATTCCCAGTAATATAATAATAATTTACTAAAATTCATTCATTAAGTTCGGCACATGTAAAATGCGACGTTTGATTCAAAAGTCGAACCTAAGTCGAATCTTCGACTGTTTCAGTCGCAGATACGGCAAACGTTGCATTTAATTTAAACAGTCGAATTTAATTGATTCAAACGTCGCACTTCACATGCATTTAACTCTCGCGTTAAGTTCGGCGCATGTGAAATTCGACGTTTGAACCGGGCCTTAGAGTGCCAATATTACTTTTTCAGACTGCGTTTTCCGGGAGTTTGTTACAACTAATAGGTCCTATAATCAGTACGGCCCTAAGAGACCTAACACCTAAACAATAAAAATATTCCTTTGAACTGAGATTTCTGGTAACCTTTACAGAGAGAATTTTTTATGGCTATACACAAAAAACCCCAAAGATTTACAGATAACCAAGCAACCCACCATTTCATTAGCGTGTTCAAAGACCCTCTGTTTTCTCTTAAGAGATCGTTGAGCGCGCGTATGACAATATAATCCGTGGGGGATTTATTGACAACTAGAGCATTAGGAGTTGGGGGTAGAGAAGGTTGATTTTCGAAAAGAAAAACAAAACAACGTCTGTGTACAGGCTACCATTTCATAGATACGCTCTTCCTTGTAGCCTCCCATGTTTGGCTCGTCACACAATCCTCCCCAACGAAAAAGCGAAGGAACATGTGACGAAGAGGAACGTCTAAAGGAGGAATTACACTGTCGCGTAATGAAAATTACGCGACAGTGGAAATCCACCATAAGAACGTCTGCGTTGGAGGCTATCTTCCTTGCCAATATGAAGAAATTTACTGGCAAAATTTCCGGGTACCTTAAGAGAGAAAGAGTATTTACGTGACTGCGCGATGCAGTTAATATCGTGTGTTCACTTGACACTATGTGACTACGCGATGCGGTAGTTATGTCAGCCCACAATTGACCTGATCACCACTGAGTTCTCAGTAGCTCAGTGGTTAGAGCATCCGACTATTATACGGAAGGCCGTGGGTTCAATTTCCATCTAGAACTCAAAATGTTTTTCTATGTTCTTCTCGCCTACATATCATTTCATTTATTATCTTAAGAATCATAAAGGAAAGCTATTTTAATAATAATAATATTAAAAATATTTAAAAAATCGAAGCTTAAGAGTAAGAGACAAATATATTCTGTACGTTTTTTACAAGTAGGAGCGGTTCCGTCCCAGGTCCCATCTTCTTGACACACTCGGAATTGACCACCTTGGAGAGTGTAACCGCTGGAACAATAGTACGAACACTTGTTTTGGTATTTGCCACCAGATGACGTACATGATGAAGGTAGTAAGCCTCCATTTGAAATAGCGGAAAGTTGTGGGCAGGTGACAGCTGTTGAAACAAGCAGACAAAGTTAGTTTAACATGCACTAAGACAACTAGCCAGCAATGCTTGGCGTATATTTTTTCATGCCGACGAAATATAGTGTTAGACTGGGATTAGGCTCCATAGAGGGGTAGGAAAGAAAAAAAAGTAGAAGCGAAAAAACTGGAGGTGGGAGGGGAGGGGGGGGGTGCAGCGAAAGGAACTCATTCCATTTTTTCCCTCACCTTCTCCTCGCGACTTTAAACCCCATTTCCACCAAAACGGAGAGCCTGTTCGCAGGCTGATAGTGTATGCGTTGCCGCGAATTGATTTTGAGAAAGTAAAGAGATTCGAGGACCAGAAAAAAGTGGCATAAGGGAAGAAACAAAAGGTGGACAAACTCGTTTCTTATGGTCTCAAGTTCGCCTTCAAATTGGCAAACTGTAATCGCTGCACAATTTGAGTGGCATTTGGCGGGTTGTTCTTACCATTACAAGTTCCCATGGTCCCCTGCCATAGTCCTTTACTGCCACAGGTGAGAATTCCATGTGACATGTTAGAAAGGTTATATCCCACTTGGCACTTCATGACACACTTGTCACCGTAGAAGTTCGAGTTTGCTCCAGTGCAGCGCGCAGGCTCCAGTTTGCCACCAATGGGAGTGACTAGAGGACCGCATCCTACGGCTAAGTAGGATAGACAAAATCCTCAAAATGAGTGGTTAAAGTCAAAGTGAAATTTATAAGAATTTATAAGTTATCTGGCTGTGAAGATCAGTAAAGGAAGCTTAAATGGGCTATGACAAGCGAATATTGCTGTTTAAGGTCGTCGCCTTTACGGGCCAATACACAAAATGTAGTCCTGTAGAGTTATCAAAAAGATATAAAAAATTTATCAGGCAGCAAGTTACGGTGGCCCGTAAGGGACATAACAATATATTTTTTGCTTAAGTTATCGCGCGATAATTAGTAATGGTAACAGGACTGAGTGGATTCCAATTCGATCTGTAATCATACGAGTGATTAACAAAATCGGACGACCGCGAAGCGGGAGTCCGATTTGTTTAATCACGAGTATGATTACAGACCGAATTGGACGACACGAAGTTTTGTTACCAATTAATCATAACTTTAACAAAATTTGTGATATAATAGGCTATTTTTTAAATCAAAACACACGAAATTCGAAATTTTGTTTTGCTAGCAGTGAAAATTTAAGCGCGCGCATGATGACGCGTACTGTCCTATTAAACTGTCTAATTAAGGCTGAAATTAGGGCAGTTGATAGCCAATAAGATTTGACAATTTTGTTATAGTTACGATCAGTCATTTTATCGCGCGATAAGTTTGAATTATCGCGCCACAATTAGTCAGTTTATCGCGCGATAAATGAGAAAATTTAAGAATTATTGCCCGATAATTAGCTAGTTTATCGCCCGTACTAGCCATGATATTAAAATTTGGGTGGTTCCTGTAGGCAAATCATTAAAATTTGAAAAAGTTGGCCCATAGTTTTCAAGTTTTAATCCATGTCCATCCCTGCCTTCCGTAAGAACAGACGACAATCGATTCAATGCCTAACTTGAATATAGCATAAATAAGGTATTGGCTTCTATTTAAATTCCTCAAAAACAGAGGGCGTGGTCTAAATTTTTAAGCTTTCAATCAGTAACACAAAATAACTTTTAGGCAGACTTCCGTGATTTAACTTCAACAACTTTGAATTATGGTTGAAGACATTAATTGTCACGTGACCTATCAAGGCTATTTTTAGCTCAAATGTTCTATTTGGCAAAATGGCATCACCTTTCATTACTTTCTGGAAGTGGCAGTTATCGTTATAGTGATGAGACTTGCAGATATATCATTCTGTGGCGGCCGGGCCTTTTAAGTTAATATTTTAGACAGGGACGAAATTCGAAAACCGTTTGATAAGGGAACTGGGCATTAGTACAAAAATCCTTTTATTTGCTCTTTCAATAAAGTATTCAACAAAACCCAGGCACAAATGTTTAGTCGTTAAGCATAACAGTGACATGTTTGGTAGCAATTTCTTTGATTGACTGCTATTATAAACTTGTGCCTTTTCTAATTTAAGTTTTTTTCGTGCGAAATGGCCGTTCAAGGTCACGTGACCTAATTTGCATATTCTTTTCAACTGAATTGCGTAACTTTTTAGACTCATTATCCTGCTCAAGTTTTACTGCTATTAATTTTCAAGATATAGACCACCCCTCAACATTTGAAGGAAATTAAGAAAAAAAAACCCATGCTTTAATTTTCTTGAGAGTCTTTAATGACAAAACTGGACCATTGTTTTTGGAGTTCAATTCTTGGGAAGACCAGGAGCCCCTGGGAGCAGGACACATTTTAGCTATTCAAATAGATAGCAAATAGCTAAGTCACACTATACTGGATCAACCTTTTAGTGTTGGCACGTAAAGTTACCTGGTATAGTCATTGTGAAAATAGCCTAAAATAACGTACCTACACAGAGCTTGTTGTTTGCACCCTGATTATAACCCGTCTTACAACGACACCAGAAATCTCCATCTTTGTCCGTGCAATATGATGACGTCTTGTTACATGAATCGATGCCCCTTGTGCATTCATTTATATCTGAAAAAATAAAAAAGAAGCACCCGAAGAGTGCATGTGCCGTATAAGTAGTTTACTTTTACCTTGGGCTGGCATCTTGTTGTGGCAGTGAGGCCTGCGTGTCTCAATGGCCATAAGCCGTTATGTCCGCTGTGCCTTTTCATCACTGCTCAAGAGTAAATTATTATATTCCCTGATTCTAAATGATGCTGCTTGTGGTTTTATGCAAGGTGGACCTGAACGAAATGATTCAATTTAGGTATTTGGGCCGTCCATGACAAATGTTGGTTTTTGATACTGAATATCGGCTCAAGATACGATCATAGTTAAAAGAGGAAAACGGTTATAAAAGACGAAAAAAACGGTCCTGCAGTTTATGCTGGCAACTGCTTGACGGAGTTAAGTTTTTGTTACCAAATTTCATGGAATAAATTAATGCGATGTTTTTATCGGTCCAACATCAAAATGACAAAAATGCTATTGAACACAAACTTTTATGCTGGAAACTAAAAATCTTTGTCCTTACAAATCGAACATAGATATTTAAGATTTATTCTTGAAATGACTTCCATCTAAATATTTATAAGT
>NC_133209.1:29596573-29639073 GCF_958299795.1 Porites lutea | reverse complement strand
CAGTTAGCATTGTTGTCAATAAAAATTTTTCAATATTAAAATTAAAATTAAAAATAAAAATTATTATTATTATTATTTAAATAGCTCAGAAGTTTAGAAGTTTATTGAAATAAAAATTATTATAAGCGCTATATAAGTGCTATATAGGAATTAGGAATTTAGGAATACGAGATTTTATTCTTTTTTAACTTGTTTTCTTTTTAATATCAGAGACGGGTAGTTCTCTTTTGTAATCATGACTTAATTTAAGACTCTGTACTGACTGCAAGAGTTATTGGCCGCATGTGAGCCGCAAGGAAAAAAAAATTTTAAAAAAAACTATATACGTACACTACATTCCTCGCGGTTCGGATGCGATTTATTACTATCATTATTATTAGTTATTATTGTTATTATTCTTCTTATTATCATCATTCATTATTCACTGTTCTAATGGTGATTTTTCTTTTGTTAATGGCCAAAAAATCCTCCAGAAGGTATTAAATAATTAGCCAAAATAAAGCCATACCTTGGCACTCGTTATTAGTTCCAGGTTTTTCAGTGTAACCGGTCGGGCAATGGCATTTGTACGACCCCACAGTGTTTTCACATGTTGCTGGTGAGATGCAAGTATTGGGATTTTGGCATTCGTCTACATCGATAACTGGCGCTATATTAAAAAAGAAGGCAACAAGTAATGAAACCAAAAAAAACTTAAGTTCTAAAGGGTTATATAAGGGTTCAGTACCATCGCTTTTGGCAACGCATACATGGTAAATTTATTAAACCACCCCAACATCTCAAAAGTCCAGGACAAGTAGCGAGGGTCATTATAACGGTGTCTTTTTATTTGGGCGTCGCCCAGATAGAGTAATCGAGATGGCTTGTTTTGATTCAAAGATGCAACAGGCACGCAATACGTCTGAACGCAAACAAGCTAAAAGCCAAAAAAGCCAAGCAACGCGAACGTCTGCCGCTCGATGTGTCACGATATAGCATTTATCTTCGTTACATACGTCGCACATATAACGCACGGTAAACAAATCGGCAATAGAAAACAAACGTATTGAAAAAAGGAGGTACGCCGAGCTAGTGAAACAAACTGTTACATAATTTAAATTTTCGTTTTGGAAAATAATTGTCCTCGTTGTACACGATCAATCAACTGACCTTGAATTCAAAGTTAAAATTCAAAACGATCCTGGTAAAAAATTCACAACTATTTCTGAAAGCTCTTTTTCTTAAAGTACATTTAATTAATAAAGCGACCTTATTACACTTTCCTTAGGTTTGTAGAAAAAAAAACCGATAGCTCCAACTCTTCGCTATATCTCTATGCTATATCTTGCATATTCTAAACTCTGCAGAGGAAAATTGTTTAAAAGAAAAAGAAAACCAGACACCGACTTAAAAGCGACATAAAATCAAAAAAATTGCGAATTACCAAAATAAAATAGTGGGAAACAGTCTCGCCTTCTACCGCCATGATTTGTTTCTTCTCAAAACCGTTGATTCTTGGTTTTTGACGTAAGGCGCATGATCAGTACACAAATCTGCTGTCAAGACCTTTGATGATCGCTTTGCAAGAGGTGAGAACATCGTTTGGATTTTATTTAAGAGCATGTTGGGAAGTAGTTTTCTCCCTCCCCTGATCCTGGCATTACATGAAAAGCCGCCATTTTTATATAGAGATTGGAAAAACAGGCCGTTTTGTTTAGAATCCACCGCGTTGGTTTGTTATCTCGATGTGGTCATACAACCAACCGTTAAAGTATACAACGCCCTTGCCCTACTCACACATCACTAATACACATAAAAAACGTTACACACGCGTAGTACATCAACGCCCAAATATACGCTCTCATGGCATCTTTTTCAATGTTTGCTTTCGGTTTTTACAGGGGCGCGCCAATTAAAAGCAACTCGATTCAACGGAGTGCACGTTGTAAGGGGATATGTTTCACAGCGTATGAGAGGCTGTAATTGAAGGTCTTGCTTTTGTGAGAAAATTCCTAGCAGAATTAAAATGGTTTCTTTTTTGTTATGAATAATTCTCAATTCACTTCTGATTTCTTGTCAAGCTACATATCCCATTTAAGCTGTAACAGTATCAATTGAATTTGAAAACTTTACAATTCCTCGCAAACAAAAAAATGGAAAGTTTTGCATTACGGCCTTTTTCAGATTTCTAAGTCAAAGATGTTTTTCGGTTATGGTCTGGATTTACATTTGCGGAAATTAATAACTGTATACTTTTTAAAAGTAGCTGAAAATCCTGAACATACAGCAATTTTATATTAGTAACGCTCTCAACAAATTGATACCGTGAGTTATGGGATCCACATAAATGCTTTTCCCACTCTAACTGTATCGTTAAACTAGCGAAAAATAAGGACAGCAGAACTGAGCGTAAGAGTTGCATTTGGACAGTTCATCAAATTACAGTTCTTTATTTCATTACAACAATGTACGATATTGTACAGTACCGTCACAATAGCCTTCACTGTTAACTACATTCCCATCATTGCAAGAAACTGAAACAACAAAAAAATCACACGTTTAGTACAGGTTACTCTTTAACTTCCCTTCCCAAATTTGTGATGTTTTCTGACTGCGAATGGTGTCATATTTCTCTGCTAAAGACATGTAACGAGAAAAACTGCTGAAAATCTAATAACTCAGGAGGAAATTTTTAACATAAGATTAAAAAAAGTTAAAATAGCAAATTTTACTACTGTATTTTTGAACCACATATATAAAATCAACTTTGAAAATGAAAAAGAGACAGAGTAATAAACGGGTCTTCATCTTGTTGGAATTTGTGGATATATTTACTTCAGATGGAAGCTACACTAAGTCTGCAAAAAATGTGACTTCACTTCTTTTATTCAGCGGTCATTGCGAACTCGAAACTGGACTATTCAACGCTTGGAAAACTCAAAAACATCTAAGTAAGTTTTGTTTTGAGACAACAAATCTTTAGATAGGAAAATCCCGAAAAAAAAAATTCGATAACGTTTTTATCCTACGTGAAAGCCTTCTCAGTAGCTATCTAGTAAGTGCCGCGTAACGCCTGCGGATACCCAACAAAGTTTGATACAGGGAGGTTACGCCCGGAAATGCAACCCCTTAACCTTAATTTTTTATGCCATTTTTCACGAAAAAGGAGCCCCTTTCGTTTACCTTCTAATGAAAAATGTTATCATTTTCAGTAAATGCACTGCCTTTCAGGTTAATCTGAATCAATTACAAATCCAGAAAGTCTTCTCGACTTTTTAATGTCATGAAATTAATATGTTAGCTCTTTTGGGCCTTTTTGCAAACTGAAAATGACATATTTCCCTACCCTTTCTTATACTTATACTTTAACTAGTATAATCCCTACATTTACATATACCTGAGCCCTGAAAAAGGTACCCTTTAGCCCCCCCCCCCCCCCCCCCCCGAACAGTACCGCCCCCTTCAGGGAACGTAACGTAAATTAATTAAAGCGTCCTATATCGCATGACGACCTGCTCGTCCGGGGGGACACTGAAGGGTATTTTGGGTAGAGATGTACAGCAAAGGCTTTCAAACCCTGACCCCTTTTAAGACAAAAATTGTTTAAGACAAGAGACTTTATTTCATGATCGATCCTCATGCGTTTCACTTTGCATGCACAACTGAGTAATTTTTCAAACTAACATCATAGGGGTTTCACATGTAAAAGACACTGTGTTTAAGACCCTTTAAGTCAAATCGTATACTCTTCTTAAGACTCAAGACCCTACAAACCATATCCTGTTTAGCGGCACATACTCGTATAGGCCAAACAAGGGAGTGTCCCCCCGGGGCTTTAGGAGACCCAGACTTTCGTTGATCGTTTTCAACAGTACTTACGGGTCAGCGCAACCTGTGAATCCGCTTTGATCTTCTTGCCATCGTACTTGAATACGGCGTCTTTGGCTCCAGCTATCTTAATAAGAATCTAAAAGGATAGAACAATAGCTTGTCGATATGGGCAATCCCATTTATTATCCCCTCCCTCCCTCCCTCTCTAAAAGTTTATTTTTGAGGGGTTAGCTGTGTCGAGACCTTTGATCTTTAAATACTTCTGAGGGATATGAGGAAAAAGGGGGGTAAATCGGTAACTCACGGTCCTCTTACCTCGTCCGGGGGGGGCTCTTGCTTTTAAATAGAATGATCCTATTTTCCGTAGTAATGTGTTAAATTAACCGTACGGTAGCAAAAATTTAGCTTCTTGGCTTTTCACATTATTATCATTAATTAATTGTCCAAAGTATTAATAGGTTCTTCTTCCCATGTTTCCCTAACACCAAACAAATTGGCACTTACGTAGTCTAGATTCCAGTCAGGACCCCAGCCCCGTCTTCCAAGATAAACCGTGAGCCCTGTAACATATCCGATATCCCAGTCACGGAAAGTATATGTATCTAACCTGCAAGAAACAAGAGAAAGGCATTTCAATGCATTTGAGTCATACAACTACTTATCCTTCAGGAGCCAGTTAGAAACAATCGTCGGTCTGACAAATTGTGATATCAAGGTAAAAAAGCATAAGTCAGTTCCAGCACCACAGCCTAGTTGAATCGTTTTCGTTACCGTTTTGTTTATTTCTATATGTACTATTTTTATTTATAACAATGTTTGCTTTTCCATTATTATCCCGCCATGATCACTCGAGTGGTTCCAGGCAAAATACAAAAGAATTTCCTTACCTTCCCTGTTCAAAGTCATTGTGATTTTTTTTATCTAATTCTCTTTTATTAAGGGACCCCCGCGTGCCTTTCACTTCAATATACACTGGTGCATCCGTGCCGGCACCAAATTTATCTGTCGTTTTAACCTTAACTTCGTAATCTATAAGAAAAGAATGAAAAAATAAAATCAGTGAAAAAGACACATGTGATTTTAGTTCAGCTCTGCTCTTCCTTTTAGAAAGGAAAAACCCCTAGGGGGCAATGACAAGAACAAAAAATAAACTAGACCTACACCCTGTGGTGGGGGGAGGGACTCAACAAAGTTCTATAGGGGGAGGCAGCGTCGCGAAGTTCAGCCCCTTACCCTTTAACCAACATTTTTGACCTGTAAGGTAACCCTTCCGTATACCTTCTATTGACCAATTGTACCCCTTTAACATTTCAAGTGAATGACACTGCATCCCTTTTACTTGAAGTTCCAGGAAGATTGGTTTATTAGCCCTTTTGGGTTCTTTTACAGACCAAAATGACAGATTTCCTTACATTTTCATTTTTTCATTCATTTTTTCAGATTTCCTTACATTTTCTGATCAACGAGTGACTTAACAAAGGTACCTCTTTCCGGCAGAGTTTCCCCGTATAGGCCATTAGAGGGAGTCCCCTGCTTAGGACCTCATCTCCAGGCTTTGGACCCCGCAACATGGATAGGGGGCCAAATGATCAGCCTTCTGAGGCCAAGGGGGAACGTGTTGTCTTGTTTACTGAGGCTGACCCGTTCTAAACGAAAAAATTCCAACCGCGACGGTAGTTTCTTCCATATTGTCTTAGTGGTAAACTTAATTTGCTGGTGGCTTATTTCACGCGTTTCTCTATTGCATCTTAGTTGTGTTTCGTGCATGAGAGTAAATGTGGCTCATTTGTAAAAGAGCAGTACTAACTAAAGCTTCGTTTCCCTATTGCTATTGTGCTGCAGAGCTTTAAGAATACTCTAGAAAGCATTAAAAAGTTTATATTTAGTTTAACACGCAATTCAACAGAAGATTGAACAATTTTTATTTTATCAAAGTGGACAAAAACCTTGTACCAGAATAATTTAAACCTTATGGCATTCTTTTTTGCACTTTTCAAAGGCTATCTGTAATGCGCCACTCCCACATTTCCCATAATGCACCTTATTTGCCACCCCCCCCCCCCCCCCCCGTCCTAATTTTTTGCATAACTCTTGTTTTTCATTTCTCACCTGGGTATTACAGCCGTCCCAAGAAAAGTTGAAAACAATGCTTATGCAAAATTTTGGGGGGCAAATAGGGTGCATTACGGGAAATGTGGAAAGTGCGAATAACACCAAAGACAATTTCTTATGGGATCCCGAGAAAGTAAATTTCAAATTTGACAGGAATTGCGAAAACGCAGGTAAAATTTTATTTCGTGAAATTTGAAATATATTTTCTCATTGTTTCTCTCATTGTTTCTCATAACAAATTTTCTTTGTTGTTATTACAGCTAAATAATTACATCCTATGGCCCTTTAAAAGTGTAAAAAGAATGCAAAATGCTTTAAACTATTTTGGTATCATTACATTGATGATTATCGAAAATTGAGCGCTATGATTGGCTAGGAGCTTCGCTTCATCCTGCTATTATCACCGCGCGGTGATTATAACATTGAAGGCTAGCAGTTTTCAACATGGCAGCCAAATTTGTTGGTGTTTCAGAGTCGGAAATTGATCAATTTAAAGAAAATGCTGCTCCTCAAAAAACAAAAGATGCTACAAATTTGGAGTCAAGCTATTCAAAGGTAGGTTGATAAAATTTCTCTTTTGCAAGTAACACAATTTACAGTCAACTCTCGCCTGGCGGACACCCCGATAATACGGACAGCAGATAAATTCCGGGCAAAAATAAATTGCAGACGTTTGACTGAAATAAACTCCCGCTAGTACGGACTCTCGCTACAGAGGACACTAACTTAAGGTCCCTACAGTGTCCGCTACAAAGGGAGTTGACTGTACTGAAAACTGGTATGTTTGTTTACATTTTTTGTTTGTGTCGGCAACTTTTAGTAACTTTTGCGAAATATTTTGTTCTACATGGTTTCAACAGCAGCAAGAGTTCACAAATGAAATAGAAAACATGGAAGTCGATGAATTGAATAAATGTCTGGCAAAAGTTTCGTTTCCGTGAGGAAAACCGAAGGCAGCTATCATAAGAAAACCAGCTTTTTGTCGATCAGAGCCGACCTCGAGCGACATCTTAAAGCCCCAAAATCTTTCAAAAATATGTCTCTTTTTTTATTTTATTTTCTCAAATAATCTTCAATGTAATTACACCAAAACAATTAGATGTCTCAGGCGACGTGAATATCGGCGAATAGTCACCTCGAGTTCGTCTCGGTGACTATTCGGCGCCGGTATTCACGTCGCCTTCAGCGACTAAAATGTTAAATGCTATACGTTTTTGCCTCCTGAAAGTTAAAACAGTACTATACACAATGTCCGGATGGATTCCGTCTAAAAGCTTTTGACAGAAAACTGCCGTTGGCTGGTTGGGTGCCATGAGATGATGCCATCGATCAGATTTTAAAAAGGCAAATGCTGTAATTATGAGTGCAGAAGCGTACTCAGTGCGTACCTGCTGCTAGATCTTCTTGCGACACTACGACGTAGAAATAATAATTTATAATTTATACATGTATACATGTATAAAAATTATAGGCCAGTCCTAAAAGAAGAAAAACTTCAAATATATTTTTTAAATAACTTGTATCAAACAGGCTGAAATGACTGTATATCTTTCGACTTCGTACGATCGCTGCGGAAAAGCAAACTAAAAATTGCCGGACAGGTTGTAAGTTGCGTATGCCACTCTTGCGGTATATGAATCGTTTCTTCTAACATTTAACGGATTAACATAAAAGAAAACACCTTTTATTTCGTGATCTAAGGTCCTTCCAATATTCAAAAGGAGAGAAAAATTCTTTATAATCTTTGATTAATTTTATTTTTCAATTTGTTTTTTTATTTCCACCACTTTATTAGTCAGAAGTCGTCAAAATCCGAGTAAATTTTAAGAGAATGGTTTTTCTATCTTTGCTTCCGATTATCTTTTCTAGTTTAAAGATTTTCAATCTTTATTAATGACAAAATTGCGCCCACATAACAATTTTTCATTGATCATTCTAGATCGCACTTCTATCTTAAAAGAAGATAACTGACTTTAAGAAAAGACACTAGTGCCGACGTTTATTCGAATGCAATATGTTTCTTAGCTATGATCTTCTCCAATTACTGCTTTGTTCAATTCTAAACTTAAGTCGTATTTTCTTGGTATAAGGACACTATAGCTCTCCTAATGCTTGTGTGCAGTTTTTCGCTTCTTTCGCTTTTTTCCCCGTTTATTCTTGCATTATTTTTTCTCACTTTTTCTCTCTCGTTTTTGCACTTACACGTTCGGTCTTTTCTATTTTTATCCATTTAAGAATTGTTTCCTATGTTCCAAACAAATTGTGGGTACTAAGAGTTAAATTGCCGATGTTAGTATTGTAATTATTAATTAGGTAACATAATTTCCTATTCCAAGCCGTAATGGCTTCCTTGGCGGACTCCCTTGCCTCACGATCATATTTTTAAAAAAATTTATATGTATATTTTGTGTGTATAGCATAAAGATAAGAAAACAATAACACAATAAAATTTTCTCTGTTTTCTTTTTGACTTAACTGCATTTCTATTCCTTTCTTTTATACTTTCATTTGACTGTCGTCTATATCAGTTGATTTTCGGTCAAATCTAAAATTGGAGCCAGCGATTGCCTGACCTAGCCAACCGGTCCTTTAATTTCGAGTTACTCTTGAATTCCTTAAAACATTTCACTAAAATTGTGTGTCTTTTTATATAAAAATACTTTGCAAGCGAGTCTTAAATCACTTGAATGAACTCTTTCTGAAACGAACCCCGCTGAGGCCAACACTATTGGAAACATCCGTCGTTATGGAGGTATCCCCTTTCGTACCGAGTCAGAGAAAACGACATGAAGAACGACACAATTAAGGGCTAACTATAGGTCTATAGGTCTTTAAGTGTCTTTCTCTAAGAGGTGTCTGTTGAGAGATAATTATGATTTTAAAGTTATTTACTAATATTCACCTATATGCTAAAAATCTCTGAAACTAGAGTCATAATTTTTTCAGAGGGAAGACCAACAAAGCTTACCTTTTGTCTCAGCAAAGCTGCTGCTAAAAAGGAGGAAGAGAGAAAGCATTAACGACAACAGCATCTTATTTTCCTGCAAAGCAAATTACGTATCAACCTTGACTCATCCAGAAAATGATAATGTGTGGATTTCCATTACTCTGCATGTAACCCCTTTCTTCCAGCTGGGCAAGCGAAGTTAACATGGTTGCCATGAGAAACGAATTCCTGCTTCCACAGCTGTCGAAAAACAAACTGTTTTGGGCAAACTATTGCTTCGTATTACGAACCATATAATAATTATCCAGTAAGCAATAACTACATATCATTAGCTTGCATTGCCGAAACAAGCTGTGTTTTACCTTCGCAGCTAGAAACATTCCCAAGCTAAACGAGCTTTTAATTAATCTTTTGATTCACACGAATCCCTGTGAAGTGATAGTCCGTACTGAGAAAATATTTGAAATTTTATAATCAATGTTCAATTTAGAGTTTCTCGTTTGGTGGATGTGGCGGTTGTAAATCAAAACTGAGAGAGAACTTATCTTGACTATTATCTTTCAGTATTAAATTGTGAACTAGCTTTATGTTTGTTTTAAGGTTACAAGTTGCCTGACCTATTTACAGTATGTAGCTGGACATATTAACATTCAGTCGTAAATAAGATTCATATAATAAACATTTTTCTTTGCTTAGTACGTCACCGCAATCTGATGAGCGCATTTATCCCTAGCTGTCCTAGACTCTTCTGCCGATTGCAATGGCATCTATTGAAATTTAGTAGAAAATTACGAATTTGCAAAATATTAAGTACAGGCCTCCACCCATACAAATCACTTAATTAGTAACGATAGTGTTAGATGGACATTTTCTCTCGGTTGATATGACGATGCAACTCAAAGAGGACAGTTTGTTCCTTTGTCGTTTTGAGAGACGTTAAAGCACAATATGGCATCTATCTCGTAACAACTTAAGTGATTTCTTGAGACTACAAGAATTTTATACGCAGCTGAAGCCGGAGTTGAAGGCTGGTGGTGAAAGTATTAGTTAGGCCCGCTAAGCACCAGCGGTTTTTTATCTCTGCAAAGCCATGACACTTTGTGGGTTGATTTTGCCCTTCCTCTGACGGGTCCACCTCTGAGAAGTTATTTTCTGGGTATTTCGGTTTATCCCGCTGCCTCTGTGCCTCTCTTTCAGCTAACAAACTGAACAATTTTAATTTCCCAGCATGAATTTTATCTGGAAAACACGAACACTTGTTACAGCGAGTGGGTAAAGAAACTACATTGTTCATTTTGTTTTTCCCTTTCACCTCCGCATCACTCGACAACGTTGGCGATTCTCATACCTAGTCAACAACTTTTTAGAAAATATCCCTCATTGTCACAATTAAGCTAAGATCTAAGACTTATGCATTTCTCTCTTTTCGTGAAAATCAATACAAGAAAATTTAATAATGTTTATGTATAATTAATCTACTTCGACATGTGAACGGCTTTCCACGTACTGACTCCCTGCATCACGTCTGGATTTCTTCACGCCGGTACCAGCGAAGTCTACCACTATATAATTTCACACGAGTCTTCTAAAGCTAAATTATTTAAACTGTGCGCACAGAAACTTCCTTTCACAAGAGAACGATCCCCAGATCGCCTTGATGTAGTCGAAAAAAGTCACCACCGTAGAAAGGCTTAACGGTAAATGTAATTTCCCTGTAAACAAATATGTATGAATTCTTTCAAAAAAATCAAAGAGGCGGACTCGTGTAGGCCCTGCCTAATTCAGAAATTCAAAAAAAGTTTATTCGTAAACTGCAAGGAGGAGATCATCATTCACGTGCAATAGAACTAAATACGCTTAAAAACTAAGTTTGTCAGCAAACAAATGAAAAAAGTACGCACATATACTAAACAACTTCAACTAGTATGATATCTTAGCATACGTATATGGCGGGGTTAGCGGGCGAGTGCTGTAGTTTTTTTGGCGGTGAAGCTGCGTGAAGATCGGGAGCTACTGAAACAATCCCGCCATTGAGGTATGCAGGCCACAAGTACCGTAAAATTCCGAAAATAAGCCCCTCCAAATATAAGCCCCCCCAAACCAGTAACACAAAAAACCCTCCGTTAAATCGCCAATCCAAATATAAGCCCACCGGGGGCTTGTACTTGGAAAATTTCTCTCAAATACAAAGTAAAACAAAGCAAAAACGGTAAATTCACTTCCAACTATAAGGCCAGCCCAATCGATTTTGAAGCACAAATTAAGTTTCCCTCCGTAGATAAACCCCTAATATAAGCCTCTCCAAAAATAAGTCCATCAGAAGGGGCCTTTGAAAAATATAAACCCCGGGGCTTATTTTTGAAATTTTACGGTAACTCTGAAATAACGCCTGACTCATTGGCAATTTTGGGAGAGCCCTAAGTGAGAAGTAAGTGTTAATTCCCCAGGGAAAAATCCTGGGGCCCACCTTGTTCTTAGTCTACGTAGATGACATACCAAATATATATAGTAAACATCCTTATCACGGCTGTCGAACACAGAATTAAAATCAGTTAACTCAGGCAAGGACATGGGTGTTTATGTGTCAAGAGACTTATCCTGGTCAAACCACGTGGACTCAATTGTAAATAAAGCAAACAAAGTGATGGGCCTCCTAAAGCGTAGGTTAGTAGCATGTTTCGGTGAGAGCTCTAACAGTAACAAGACAGTAACTCAACTCAACACCATGACAGAACGTCGCTCTCTCAAGCCCCTTCCCATGATGCCTAGCATTAGGGTTACCACCCTCTAACACCTTCCCCCCAGTAAAATCTACAATTTTACGTTTAACTAGAGTATCTTTGCGGCATTTTCACTAAGCGTCCCGAACGTGTACGTTTTACAGTAATAAGGTCCATGTTAGTGCAATTAGCAGGTTCTGCAGCATTTGCAGTGTCTTTTAGTGGCTTGACTTTTTTTTCGTTTGTTTTCAACAACAGCTACAGGTAGGTCTTCGGCTGTCGGTTTCTGTTCTGCATATTTCGAGGTGGGTTCCGTAACTTTGGCTTGCTGATCTTCCTTAAGATCTACACGGTTTCTTCTGAGCAGTTTGCCATCCACATCAACATCGTATGAACGGTATCCACAGTTCTGTGAGACAGTTCCTTTCTTCCACTCTTGTCCTTTCAACAGACCTTCAGGCTTGACTCTTACGGTATCTCCAGGCTTTAATTCATTTAGGTCTTTAGCATTGCGGTGATAATAGGCTTGAGATTTCTGGTGTTTTTTAGTTTTCTCTGCTCACACTGTCTCTGCAATCTCAGGTGTCAGTAATGTCGCTTTCATGGGTACTTCAGTTCTTGTTCGACGGCTTAGGAGTCTTTGTGCGGGAGATGTTGTCATGCCAGCAGTAGGCGTGTTGTGCTGGTCAAGTAATGCTTCGTACGGACTCAATTTTGTTTTCTCAGCTTTCCTCACCAAAGTTTTGACAATCTTCACAGCAGATTCAGCTTTTCCATTACTTTGGCGGTGATCTGGTGAAGATTTGGTATGTTTAATCTTCTTTCGTTGGCAGAATTGCGACAACTCGACTGAGTCGTAGTTCTTACCACAGTCTGTGACGATCTCATCAGGAATTCCCCATCTCGCAAATTGTTTTTGCATTAGATTAATGGTTTCACATGCAGTTTGGTTTTTCATCAAGTCAAATTCAATTCAGTAACTGTAATAGTAAACTAGAACAAGATAGTGTTCTTTGTTCCATTCAAAAATATCAGATCCAACTTTTGACCAGGGTCTGTTGGGAATTTCATGACTGATTAGTGTTTCTTTTTGGTTCTTAGTCTGGAAAGCTTTGCAGACTTCACATGTAGCAATGAACTGTTTCAACTGATTGTTCATTCCCGGCCACCATGATGAAGTTCTAGCACCCCTAAGGGTCGACCCGGTGCCCATATGTGCTTGGTGTAATTTAATAATCAGAGTCTTTCGGAGTGTTGCTGGGACTACGATGCGATCACTCCTGTAAACGATTCCATCGCTAAAGGACAGTTCATCCTTAATGTTCCAATACGGTAAGATTTCAACAGGAACGTTTCGTTTGCTTGGTTTAGAGCCCATTGATATGTGGTCGATGACAGACTGTAAGACAGCGTCCTTTGCAGTGGCTTCTGCAATTTCAGCGAAGTTGCTTGTTAAGCTTTGTTCTTCATTAACAAGTCTTGTCGTTTCAATCTCTTGTTCGATCTTACTTCGGTGCTGGTTAGTCGGTTGAGATCTGCTCAGGGCATCAGCAATAAAGAGGTCTTTGCCTTTTACATATTTAAATTGGACATCATATCCCATGATTCTACATAGCATTCGCTGAAGTCTAGCAAGGTTATCTTCAACAGGTTTCCTCAATACGGCAGCAAGGGGTTTGTGGTCGTTATAGACTGTCACTTTCCTACCATAAGTGTAGGTATGAAATCTACTGAGCCCAAATACAATGCTAAGCATCTCTTTCTCGATTTGGCTGTAGCGTTTTTCAGTGTCTGTTAATGCTCTCGATGCATACTGTATAGGTTGGCCGCCTTGCATGAGGCAGGCTCCTAAACCACTTGATGATGCGTCCACTTGGACTTCAACTTGTTCAGCCACATTGAAGTATCTTACCAGTGGTGCATTCAGAATGAGGGTCTTAATTTCATCAAAAGCTTTCTGTTCATTTCCTTCTCAGATAAACGCAGTGTTGTTCTCAGCAGAGCTCGTATCGGTTCTGACTTGGTTGACAAGTCTTCTGAAAATCTAGAGAGGTAGGTAACAACACCGAGTAGTCTTCCGACTTCATCTTTGTTGGTTGGGGCAGGCATTGACTGAATACATTCTTGTTACTTGGGGTCAGGTTTAACTCCTTTGTCTGTAAGGACCACACCGATGTAGAACAACTCAGTCTTCCTCAGCCGGAACTTGTCCTTATATATCAAGTTTAATATTCTTCTGATGGCATCACTCCAACAAGGCAACCAATCTCTTGTCATGGCTAGCTGTTGCTTCTTCAATGTTTTCTCCATCGCCCCAGATCAATATGTCATCAGCTATGGCTTTTACACCTCCTATTCCTTCTAGATTCTCATCAATTCTTCTTTGAAATTCTTCAGGTGCTACACTGATGCCAAAAGGCATTTCTTTTCCATTTCATCTGTCCAAGAGGGGTATTAAAGGCTGTCAGCAAGGAGCTTTCTGCATCTAATGGTACATGCCAAAAAGCAGTCTTGATATCAGCTAGAGAGAATACTTTAGCATTGCTAATGTCTGTAAGCAGAAGATCGACAGTTGGGATTGGGTACTCAGATCGTTTGAGTGCCGTGTTCATTGGTCTGCTGTCTATGCAGAGTCTAATTCCATTCTTAGCAGAAGGTTTGTTTACAATTGTAGGAGCACTTACCCATTCGGTAGGCTCAGTCACTTTCTCAATTATACCTTGCTGTTGGAGGTCTTTTACTTAGCTGTTTTGTGAGGAGTGACCTCATTACTTGAGTGAAGATGTAGTTCGCCCTCAAACTTTCCTATACTGTCATCAAAAACTTGAGGGTAGTTAGTCGGAATGGCCTCCAAGATGAGTGGTGTTGTCACTTCACTGGCAGTTACAAGGACACTTGGGTTAGCTGGCCCTACTAAAGCAATATTCTCTCGCAAGAGTTCAATGAGTTTGACTGTTTCGAGTCATTTAGACCGAGCAGAGGTGTTAGGTCTCTGTCAACAATTCTAAACTGAATTATCCTTTCTTCACTGGTTGCAGGATATAGCACAAAGATTTTTCTGGTTCCCAGGGTCTGAATTTTGGTTTCTTCATCATAGAGAGACAGAACAGGCTTGACTACAGTGTAAAGGTCAAAGAGATCATAATCTCCACTGATGTCTTTGCACACATTCACAGGGAGAATGCTACATGTTGAACCAGAGTCTATCTGAAAGCTAACAGGAATTCTTTTCTTCGACAGCAGTAGGTTTGTAAAAGCTTTCTTGTGATCACAGTTTTGATTAAGCACACAGATTTTGTCAAGAACTTCATAATAGTAATCCTCACCATCTTCTTTTACTCTCAGTACAAACGGCTTTGAGGATGATTTTGATTGTTTTGGATCTGAGTGTTTCTCCTGTTTTCCTTTTTGTAAACGTTTACACTCCTTTGAGTCTTGTAAGTGATTTTTGGCCTTGCATTTTCTGCAGACTGCTCCCCAGGCGGGGCAGAGTTTCTTGTCTGAAAAGCTATGAGCTCCCTTTTTGTTTGCACAGTAATTACACATGAGGACTTTCTTGGGCTTATCTTTACAAACAGCTTCTATACTCTCTTTTGCAGGTGTTCGGTTTGCACTGCACTCTTGGACTTCAATCTTTGTACTTTCATAAGCCTTGCCAATTGTAACAGCTTCAACTCTTGTGAGAGTGTTTCCTTTTTCTAGAAATCTTTTCTTTAGTTCTTCATCAGAGACACCATAAACAAACTGATCTCTCACTTGTCTATCTTCGTCTACATAATTAAAGTCGTTCACTAACAGCAGCACATCAGTGACGAAAGCAGTTATTGACTCTCCAGGTTTTTGCACTCGTTCTTTAAATTTCTCAGAAGCAACAATTTCGTTACAGTCTGGACTTACCGCTCGCTCCAGCTTAGTCCACATCAGATCATAGTCGTTTCCATCTTCACCTTCAAACCAGTCCAGGCTGTCGTATATCTTTGGACCTTCAGGGCCAAGGCAATCTTGAACCAAAATACAGTTTCTTTCATTCGAAATATTCACAAGACTTCCTTTGAAGATGTAACCACATTTCTTTTTGAGGGCTTCCAATGCTTCTAGCCGATTCTCCTGGCGGGAATCGAACCTGGGTCGCTCGAAGTTCATGATGGGCGCGATCCATTCAACCAAAATTCCAACCGGTCCGACCGGGAAAAGTGGTCCACCTCAAAAGGTGGACCCGTTTTTTCGAAACTTTTCCGGTTGGACCGAACCGATCCATTGAGTTTTGGACCGAAATTTCCGGAAATTTTGGTTGAATGGATCGCGCCCAATATTAGCCGTAAAGAAACCTTGATTTTGATCTTAAGCTGGGGCCGCAGCTTCGGCTCCTTCTTCCGACATGTTTAACTCGTGGTTTTGCAGGGTTTTAGCTCGAAGATCTCAGGCAGTATGTTTGAGCGATCGACGAGATTCCACACTCACAGACAAAAAAGATCACAAAAAGTCAGATCGATAGCAGATCGATAGCAGCAGAATAATCAGCGTTTGTTCACACTCCTGGTACCATGTTTCCGTGAGAGCTCTAACAGTAACAAGACGGTAACTCAACTCAACGCCATGACAGAACGTCGCTCTCTCAAGCCCCTTCCCATGATGCCTAGCATTAGGGTTACCACCCTCTAACATAACAACAACGGTGAAAGTTTCTCTATGCTCAAAAAGTCCTTGGTTAGAGCAATCCTAGAATACGCATGCCCGGTATTATGGTCGCCCTATTCAGTGAAGATAAGTTGGCAATCGAAAAAGAACAACAATGAGCATTGAGAATCGCTCTCGGTCAAAAACTACGCGAGATGTTATATGAAGAACGATGTATATTGCTAAACTGGAACTGACACTTCAGCATCGAAGAGAATACCTATCTGTAATGGAATTTTACAAGACAGTGTTTGGTCTAAATAGTCTATAGACTTTAATGACTATTTCGAGTTTTGTAGAACTAAAAACACTAGAGCCAACCACCCATAACAAATACGAACTAAAATAGCTTAAAATAACTAATTTAAGTACTCCTTCTTTGTGAGAATCGTCAAAGACTGGAACAGTTTGCCAAACCATCTTTTTACCGACGAAATTAACGTTAACAAATTTAAAAAAGGCTTAAAAGATTGATGAAGATTTATTGACACAGTAGGTCATATTTTAATTGTATATATTTCATTTTTAATATAATTCTTACTATACCATTTTGTACCTGCACTAAATATTTTTACGCGCGTTTTTTATAATTTTTTATTTTTTTTAAAGTTCAGTTAGGGGACCTTTTATGGGGATAACCTCGCGGTCCACGTTTTGAAATAGGCCGATTTAGCAACAGGACGGGAACGTCAGTTGACGACGGGAAAGCGCGGGAAAAGGACTAAACACGACTTCCGGTGCCCAATTTGCCGCTCTGCCATTGGACAAGCCAGCTGTTTAATTTGCGCGCGCCGACGTCAACTGACGTTCCCGTTCCGTTGCTAAATCAGCCTATTATGTATCATGTATCATGTTTATGTGCATATATGTATTTGAATAAAGTTTTCTTAATCTTGACTTTTAGGGGAGGGGTACCGTAGGTGTTCAGTTACCTATAAACCTCAATTGATTCCGACTAATCTATCACCATAGAAACGATAGTTCAAAATCTAAGAAAAGTTCCGTGCATTGAAAGGCACCAGGACCTGTGGGTTTGATTAACACGAAAGGTTGAATGGCCATCCGGTGAATATTCGTGAAAATGACGGCAAAAACGTTTGTGGGACTTCAGTGTTTGAACCATACATCAAATTGGGGCTGGGCCAGAGACAAAAGCGACAGGAGCAGTTACAAATATAGATGTGGCAACCCAGAGGGTTGAAAGAGAGAGAGGAACGGAGAAGGATGAAAAGTATCAAAAGAAAAGTTCGAAAAGTGTTCGTGGTACGGGCAAAGGTGATTCCCGTGGTAGGGAATGGGGGAAAGCATTAAAATAGAATAAAAGCCTACGAATTTCTTAAACAACCTGAGGGGTTTTCTTCTGTGGAAATGATCCCGGAATAATGATAATGATAATGATGATGACGATGATGATGATGATGATGATGCCAACGATGAAGATGATGATGATAATGATAATACTGATGTTGATCCTGCTGCCGATGCTGTTGCTGCTCCTAATAATGATGATGATAACAATGATAATGATAATGACGACAATAGGGGTATTGTCTAAGGATATTATAAAGCAAACTTCGCTAGCGGTAAGATAAGGAGAATCCTGTGTTCTGTTTGGCTATCTGAGTGGGCGAGATGAGACAATATCTTGCTCGCTTAGGATCACCCACCTCAGGCTTATCCTGTGAGATAAGTATTTTTCGGCCATATAATATATTCTTTATTGACGAAGTTTGTTTGGTGACATTAGCTGAATATCAACCTGAAGTAGAGCCTACTCTGTCTTCTTTAAAGAGGACAAGAAAAGGGGGGTCTATCACCACCAGCCAAGACGGGCGTAGGCTGTCTGAACAAGATACCTTCAGTTGATAAAGATAATCTTGGTGTACCGCCATTGGTATGCTGGACTGTCGCAAGTCGTCTGGCGTAGATGACGAAGAGGGGGACGCGACCTGCAGGGGACGGTGAGGGAATGGCGTAGGTCTAGGGGCAGCTGTTCTAATGTTTGATTAAAATCTAGTAGAGACAAGAGACAAGTCCTACGTAGTCTGCTACACAGCCGTTTTTAGTGTCGTCACGCAACGCTCCTGCCCACAAACGGCTGCTGAGAATCGAACCACATTCCCTTCTTTTAGTGTTTGTGGTCTAACGAACAAACCAGTCATGTATAAGAAACTTGACAATACGTGAGCCGTAGCCTGCGCCAGGAAGCGAACAAGCTTCTTAGTTTTTGACAAATCAATCAATCGTCGCTGAATTTGGACGGGATCTGTGTCTGCAAGCAACAAAAAGGTTGATTTGCAGAAAAGTTTGTTTTAAGCGATTAACAAAGTTCCAAGTGAAAAAAGGTTTGATAGGCCTACAAGACTCTTATTAGGATCGGTTGGTTCTTTTTAACGTGCATATGTATGATGAATTTCATGTGCCGGATGTGCTCATTGTGTTGCTGTACATGTGAAGACTAAACTCTCAAGGGTACTGATTCAAACAAAAGCAATCTTACAAATTATCGATGAGCGATTTCCCGAAACTTAATTCCCGGCAACTTTATAAGCACAATTAATGCACATCCATGTTGTGCATCACACTAGCTTGACTTGCTCGATACTGCTGCTTATCTCATATAGTTTGTTTAGGACTCGACTACCACAACAAAACAATACTCTTAGTTGATTGCAGTTTATTGCTTTTTTCACGCGACGATTTCGATTGTTCTGTAATTCACATATGGACACAGATAAAAGCAAAGCTGGGATCGGAGGAGTCACAGTACCGCAAACGTGGCGCGAACACCTTCCAGAAAATGGGAGCTGAATTCTAATTGGCTAACCGCGGGAAAAGAATGTGGTTCGATTCTCAGCAGCCGTTTGTGAGGGAGTGAGTGTTTGCGTAACGACCCTAAAACAGCTGTGCAGCAAGATGTCTTGATAAAGATAATCTTCGTCTATCGCCACTGGTATGCTGGACTGTAGCCAGTCATCTGGCGTAGATGACGAAGAGGGGGACGCGACCGGCAAGGGAGGGTGGGGAATGGCGGATGTCTAGGGGCAGGCTGTTCTAATGTTTGATTAAAATCTATAGTAGAGACAAGTCCTACGCTGTCTCCGTTTTGATTGTTGCTCGCTATGGTCGTGGTATGTGGAGAAATTCAAACCAATGCAGAAATTGGAGAACTGTTCAGTAAACTAAAAAACTGCAAGTTTGTAAGGGTAGACAAACCATTCAGCCAACAACAAAGGAGAGAAAATTAAGTATCATGTTTGTTTTAATAATTAATACATGACAGGTTAAAGCATTTTCTATTTCAACTTATTTGACGTCACTAGTCTCTAACTATATTGGCTTCAAATAAGAACCAGATCCAATTCAACGAGTGTTAAGCAACCTCATCTAGGCCTAAACCTCCTTTCAGTTCTCCAGTGCTGCTTCTTCACCGAAAATCACGGAGAAGGAGCTTCTGTAAAATTTAAAGGAGAAGAAGTGCATAAGATTAAATTAAACTTTTACATAGAAAACAATTTTTTTCTCATTTTTTATGAGGCTAGCCAGTACGGCGTTCCAAGCTAGCCTTTTATTTCGCTCTGCTTTGCCTGCTCCCAATACTTTCCGTCCTTCTTTTGGTTTTGCTAATGTTGAGCCTTAATATTTGGAAGAACAAGAATTCTATAAGACCAGAAACTGCTCAAAAAAAATCCGAGCTTCAGATGAGAATCGAACACACGTCCCTCGAACGAGCTCTAGCTGGGATGTTCCAACCACTGAGCAGCCGGAGGTTTAATGGCGAATAGAAATTTAATTATAACTACACTAGTCATAGGTGTTTTTTTTTTTTTTTTTTTTCATATTTACTATTTCTGAATCAGTTTTTCTTAATCCTGGGCCCAACAGCATCTGCTTTTCAACCGCTCATTCGCGATGAGCTAATGCTCGGTGGCAACGTATTTGGAAAGAGAAGCTTTCCGAGCGAGGCACGAAGTGCCGAGAAGAAAAAGAGACAAGGTCTCTTAACAAAATGTGTTAGTCGCTGTTATTCGTCCGCAGTCATTACCTTCAGCGGTGTTCCGGATCTTTGGATATATTACCTATACTAATTTATAAGTTGATCGAACGACGATTTGTTCGATTTCACAGTATAAAAACAAAGGCGATGCGTGGTATCAACTGTAAAATTCAACTACAATCAGCAAACAAGGTCACAAATGACTCTTCTGCGCCCTGTTTCCAGCATAGAGTAAACATAGCTCTAAGTGGAGCAGCACATAACGGCCGATCGATGTTCACACTATTCAGGATAGCTTGTCGTGTCGGCACGTAAAGTTATCGGGTATAATCAGTGTGAGCATAGCCGATTGTTATATTCCTAGACTTTCACTCAACTAAACAGGGACTGCCATTGGTTGATTCTTAGTCACGTGGCCTTGACTAAAATCAAACGTTTCCCGACCGGGGTACATCAAGCAATGTACCCCGCTCGGGGTACATTACAGCGCGTGATCAAAGCGTGGTGGAAAGTGGCGGGAAAGAAGGCGGGAAAACACTGCCAGTTGTCTTTTTTGTGAATGAACACAACACAAACACGAAGCGTCAAGCTAAAAAGAAACGATTTTTTAAGTTGTTCCAGAACAGAAACAGCAGCTATTGGAGGGAAGAGTGCAGATAATATAAGAAAAGTACTTTGTAAAATATGATTCATTCAGTGCTTTGGAGAATTAGATTTCTGTTGTTATAAGTACCGAGTCGACTGTTTTGGTTCGCCCCGGTTATTCTTTTGTTGCTGTTGAAATGAAAGTCTAGAAATATAACAAAACACTTAACGTCTGGTCCCTCGGGAAACCAGTTAGTTCTGTTTTCCCTAGAGTCCTGAAGACTCCCGGGAAAACAAAGCTACTTGTTTCCCTCGGGACCTGACATTAAGTGTGATAATATAAAATAACGTACCTACACGGAGCTTGTTGTTTGCATCCTGATTATAACCCGTCTTACAACGACACCAGAAATCAACAAGACTTCTCAAATTATGGTGAAACAATCAAAAGTCCCTTTCATGCGGCCAAATTTCCCAGTGCGGTAAATACTAAAAACGACGACGACGACTACGATTTTTTTCGTTCTAATAGTGGCAAGAAACCTCCAGGACTGAATTGTAAACTAATCATCTAAGATAAATCTTCAAATGACTCATAATACCTTGACATTGGTTATTGGTTCCTGGTTTTTGAACCCAACCGCTTGGGCAATTACATTTGTACGACCCCACAGTGTTCTCACATGTTGCTGGTTCGATGCAGGCAATGGGATTCAAGCATTCGTTTACATCTGCCAATATATTTAAATTGAAGTCCAAAAAATCTCAATTAAAATTAAAATACTGTACACTACCGCCTACAGGCCCGCCCCCCCCCCCCTGCCCTATTTATTATAGGGCCATCTACCCCTGTAAACAAACCGTGGTCACATTGTTATTAAGACGAAGAAGAAAAATGAATTATAAACAGTTGAGCTACCTTCACACTGGTCCTTTGCCCCTGCCTTTTTATTATAACCGCCGGGACATTTGCAGTAGTATGAGTCCCAGTTATTTTCGCAGGTCGACAAAGAGGTGCACAAATTGAGAGAAATCTGGCATTCGTTCACTTCGTAAATAATAAACAGATTATACACCTTAGCTTGAACGACAAATATGATCGTGTTGAAGAATACGTTCCTAAACTTTCTTGGGGGGTTTAAAATCAATAAAAGCCAAAAGAAATAACACAGAAATAAACATATCAGTCAAAAAAAGATCTATGAATTAATCTGTTATGCAGCTTCGTGGGCCTCGTGAGACAGGCTGTAAAAGCAATGTAAGATTCTAAAACATTTCCACCAAAACGGGGAGCCTGTTCGCAGGCTGATAGTGTACGCGTTGCCGCGAATTGATTTTAAGAAAGTAAAGAAATTCGAGGACCAGAAAAAAAGCGGCATAGTGGAAGAAAGCAAAAGGTGGACAAACTCGTTTCTTGTGGTCTCAAGTTCGCCTTCAAATTGGCAAACTGTAATCGCTGCACAATTTGAGTGGCATTTGGCGGGTTGTTCTTACCATTACAAGTTCCCATGGTCCCCTGCCATAGTCCATTACGGCCACAGGTGAGAATTCCATGTGACATGTTAGAAAGGTTATATCCCTTTTGACACTTCATGACACACTTGTCACCGTAGAAGTTCGAGTTTGCTCCAGTGCAGCGCGCAGGCTCCAGAATGCCACCAACGGGAGTGACTAGAGGACCGCATCCTACGACTAAGTAAGATAGACAAAATCTTCAAAATGAGTGGTTAAAGTCAAGGTGAAGTTTATAAGAATTTATAAGTTATCTGCCTGTGAAGATCACTAAAGGAAGCTTAATAGGGCTATGACAAGCGAATATTGCTGTTTAAGGTCGCCGCCTTTACCGGCCAATACACAAAGTGCAGTCCTGTAGAGTTATGAAAAAGATATAAAAAATTTATCAGGCAGCACGCACTAGCCATAATATTAAGTTTTTGGTGGTTTTTGTAGGCAAATCATTAAAACTTGAAAAAGTTGGCCCAGATTTTTCAAGTTTCAATCCATGTCCATCCCTGCCTTCCGTAAAAACAGACGACAAACGATTCAATGCCTAACTTGAATATAGCATAAATAAGGCATTGGCTTCTATTAAAATTCCTCAAAAACAGAGGGAGTAGTCTAATTTTTTAAGCTTTCAATCAGTAACACAAAATAACTTTTGGGCAGACTTCCGTGGTGTAACTTCAACAACTTTGAATTATGGTTGAAGACATTAATTGTCACGTGACCTATCAAGGCTATTGTTAGCTCAAAATTCTATTTGGCAAAATGGCATCACTTTTCATTACTTTCTGGAAGTGGCAGTTATCGTTATAGCGATGAGACTTACAGATATATCATTCTGTGGCGGTCGGGCCTTTTAAGTTAATATTTTAGACAGGGACGAAATTCGAAAACCGTTTGATAAGGGACTGGGCTTTAGTAAAAAAATTCTTTTATTTGCTCTTTCAATAAATTATTCAACAAAACCCAGGCACAAATGTTTAGTCGTTAAGCATACCAGTGACACGTTTGGTTGCAATTTCTTTGATTGACTGCTATTATAAACTTGTGCCTTTTCTAATTTAAGTTTTTTTCGCGCGAAATGGCCGTTCAAGGTCACGTGACCTGATTTGCATATTCTTTTCAACTGAATTGCGTAACTTTTTAGACTCATTATCCTGCTCAAGTTTTACTGTTATTAATTCTCAAGATATAGACCACCCCTCAACATTTGAAGGAACTTAAGAAAAAAACCCATGCTTTAATTTTCTTGAGAGTCTTTAATGACAAAACTGGACCATTGTTTTTGGAGTTCAATTCTTGGGAAGACCAGGAGCCCCTGGGAGCAGGACACATTTTAGCTATTCAAATAGATAGCAAATAACTAATTCACACTATACTGGATCAAGCTTTTAGTGTCGGCATGTAAAGTTACCTGGTATAGTCATTGTGAAAATAGCCTCAAATAACGTACCTACACAGAGCTTGTTGTTTGCACCCTGATTATAACCCGTCTTACAACGACACAAGAAATCTCCATCTGCGTCCGTGCAATATGATGACCTCTTGTCACATGAATCGATGCCCCTTGTGCATTCATTTATATCTGAAAAAATGAAAAAGAAGCACCCAAAGAGTGCATTTGCTGTAAAAGTAGTTTACTCTGACCTTGGGCTGGCAATTTGTTGTGGTGGTGAGGCCTGTGTGTCTCAATGACCATAAGCCACTATGTCCGCTGTGCCTTCTTATAACTTCCGAAGAGTAAACTATTCTCTCCCCTGATTTTAAATGATGCTGCTTGGGGTTTTATGCAAGGTGGACCCGAACGAAATGATTCAATTTAGGTACTTGGGCCGTCCTTGAGCGGAGTGGAAAAGAATGATTCTTTTTTGTGCGGATAAACACGCCCCGTCGAAACCAAAGCGGGTTCGTGCGTCTAAACCTCCCTGGATAACTCCCTCAAATTTAAAAAAGGAAATGCACAAACGAGACGTTCTTAAAATGAAGGCAATCCGTTCCATACAACCTTCCGATTGGACCAATTTCAAAAAAACATCGCAACTATGTCAATGGTCAGATAAAGAGGGCAAAAGTAACTTATTATCATAATGTCTTTTTTAACAACAACAACAACAACATCTTTATTTCTTACATTAAATATACAAGTATCACACCACCTGCAAATAGCAAGGCTAATCGAGGCAGGTGGTGTGTAGACGGCTTAAGATTTATTACGAATAGTTGAAGTGAAAAAGTACCATATTTATAATAAAAAAGGTCAGTCACGAGAGAAATTGAGATAAGAAAATCGAGGCAGCTATTTAGATAAGCGGGGGCTAATATTTTTTAAAATCGGAGATTATCGTGTTTAGGTCAGCATATCTATTCTGAACTTCAAATATTTTCAACAGAATTGTATGAACTTTTTCCTTAAAGAGAGAGATTTTGATTTTGCCTTCCGTGTGAATGAAGGTGACATCCGTAATACTTGGCGTGTCGTGAATGAAGTCACATCGCTGAAAACGGTTAATTCTCTTATCAAAGAAATTAAAATCAATGAGGCTTCCATCACTAACGCACGCAATTTGGCTGACACTTTCAATTCTCACTTTTCCACTATACGGTACTGATTTAGCTAATCAAATTCCTTCACGAAATAATTTTAAATTCTTGACTACATAACTAAATCAACTGAAACCTTTGAGCTGAAAACAACCAATTATTCAGAAGTGTTTTCTTTGTTAACTAAGTTGAGTAAATCAAAGGCCACAGGGTTTGATAAAATTCCAGCTAGACTTACAAAGGAATGTTCAGATCAAATTGCATGCTCACTCTGTAGCATTTTTAACAGCGCTATTGTTTCTGGCATCTTTCCTGAGGAGTGGAAATGCTCAAAGGTGATTCCACTGTTCAAACAACGAGAGCGCTCAGATTTGAATATCTGTCAGGCCTATTGTGGCAAAAGTCTTTGAGAGAATCATTTATGATCGGATATCCAGTCATCAATCTGGATTTCGATCTCTTCATTTCACGGTCACTGCCTTACTCCATGCCACTGACAACTAGGCATTCAACATAGACAGGAGAAATGTGAATGCCGTGGTATTTCTTGATCTAAAAAAAGCATTTGATACCGCTGACCACTCCATTCTTTTGTCTAAATTGGAAGCCTATGGTGTCTCTAGCTCTCCCTATAAGTGGTTTGAAAGCTACCCTTTCTCCCGTACTCAAAGATGTTTTGTAAATGGTTCCCTCTCGGGTAACAAATTCCCCTGCATCGTTCCTGGAATACACACATTACTAAAATCTCTAAAACCGTAGCTTTGGGCATTGGTGCCCTAAAGTGCTGTCGTCCTTTTGTTCCTCCGGAAACCTTAATTTGGGCGTCTAGAATTCGATAATCCATCCACACTTTGATTATTGTGACATAGTGTGAAATAATTGCGGGGCAACTAATGCCACAAAGCTGCAGAAGCTCCAAAATCGCGCTGCCAGGATTTTGACTTACTCTGACTACCACGCTGAAGTCTAGCCACTTTTTTAGCAGTTAAACTGGACTCAACTTGCTCCTTGTCGTGAACTTCACACAGTAAACATGGTTTACAAATGTACTCACAGTTTAGCACCTGAATATTTACAGGATAAATTGGCAAACCGTGTTTCGAATTATTTCTTAAAAGATTCCTCTAATAAATTTGATGTCCCTCTCCCCCGCACCAATTATCTTAAAAATAGTTTTCGTTATAGCGGGGGGGTCTTATGGAACGGTTTGACTTAGACTCCCACTTGCACCCTCTTAAATATTTATCAGTCACTTATTACACCTTATCTAACTTATGGTCTTATCTCTTGGGGCAACGCGTGTAAAACTTTCCTTGACCAAATTCTTGTCCTTCAAAAACGCGCACTGCGTTTAATATATTTTGCTGAAACAAACGACAACGCAATACCTTTTTTTGTCAATGCAAAAATTCTACCTTTACAGTCTCTATATTATGAATCCGTTTGTAGCCTTATGTATGATGTAAATAAAAACACTGCTCCGGTTAATATTTCGAAACTCTTCTCTCGAATTTCTAGTGTTCATACTTACAACACACGTGCCTCAACCTCTGAACATTTTTATACTAGAGAATCTCGACTCAATGTCAAACGAAATGCTTTTTCGCGTGTTGGGGTCAAAATTTGGAATGGGATACCTCAAATTCTTAAAGAAAGACCGAAAAAAGCTTTTAAAAGATCACTAAAAGAAATGCTACTCGATTTCCTTGAAACTGAAGACTCCTATATTGATGTGGATACGATCATCGTGAAAATGAAAAAGTAATTCTCTTGTCCTTTATTTTCATTTTATTTTATTTTTAAAATTTCACTTTAATTATTGTCCTTGCATTTAAGTAGAACGTATCTATTTAATGTAAAATGTATATACTTATATAACGCCTAATTTCTTTGTATTTGTCTAGTTTGTTGTAAATTATGTAGCCTGGCCTGCCTCGAATAGCCTCGCTAACTGCAGGCCAGTCCCAATGTATCTTTTGCTATATTTTCAAATTTAAATAAAGTTGAAAGTTAACTAAGTTAACTAGACTCTTCGGCAAGCAGAATCCATACACAGTTTTAAATCTGGCTACAAGGAATTCTTCAAATAATATACACTCGACATCCATGGAAAGCAGGCAACTTAATTTATATACTATTTGTTATTTATTCATTATTTAATATTATATGTACATCTGTTTATATTCTATTCATTACCATACTTATTATATAGGTTAGATCATAGGTTATACATATATATATATATATCTATAAGAATAACTTAGAATTTTTTGTTAGTTATATGCCTAATGTTTTTACCGAGTTTAAAGAAAGTTACTTGACTTGACTTGAGAATATTCCTTGCAACACCTTTTTAACCTTGGCCATATATGTTTGGACTGCACAATGCTGGACATACGGAATTTAAAAGAGCCTCTTTCAGTGAAAAGGACCTTTATGTATAAAGCATAGAAGTAGCGACTTACTTATGCAAATCTTGGGGGTTATATTCTCATAACCAGATTTACAGTCGCAGCGATAGCTTCCTTGGAGGTTTACGCAGGTAGACCTCAAGAGATCACAATAACCTTTTGAACATTCGTCTATATCTGAAGAGCAAAATTATGCAAAATCACGGACGTTAATGTATTAAAAATAAAACTTTTCTCACAAAACCTGCAAACTGAAACGACAAGTAAGTACGACGTTTGAAAAAAGAAGAAGAAGAAGAGGAAGATGATGATGAAGAAGTTGTTAGTGGATCATTAGCGGGAGTTTGCGCCATTACGATTATGACTCAGGGGATATGGAATGGACCATTATAGATCATGGATTGACTAACCGATATTGAGGATATGGATGGATACATTATTGCAAATTAAATTATTTTCTTCTATTTTTATTTTAACGCGTAGCATTACAAATTATGGAAAACGGGAATAACACTCAAAAGCCCCATTCATGCGGCCAAATTTTCCAGTGCGGTAAATGCTAAAAACGACGACGACGACGATTATTATTATTGTTATTACGTTCTAATAGTGGCAAGAAACCTCCAGGACTGAATTATAAAACTAATCATCAAAGATAAGTCTTCAAATGACTCATCATATCTTGACATTGGTTATTGGCTCCTGGTTTTTGAATGTAACCGCTTGGGCAATTACATTTGTACGACCCCACAGTGTTCTCTTTTTTTTTTCTTTTTTTATTTTTATCTTCCCTCCCGACCACATCGACCCCACACTGAACTCTTATTTCAACACAGCGTCGCGAATAGTAGAGCTATATATCACCACCACCACCATCACCACCACATTTCTGTTGTTTCCCTCCTCCTTCTCCCCCTCATTTTTATTGTTTCCCTCCTCCTTGTGCATGTTCTCTTTCCTGCTGCTGTCATTGTTAAAGTTCCGGTTCACTTTTTCCGACGCGCAAATCGTGCATAACTAATGAGCGCGAGGGCAAACTAGCTCAATTTCTACCGCCACACTTCTTCCTTCTCCTCCTTCTTCTCCTCCTCCTTCTCCTCATTTCTGTTGCTTTTTTAACAAAGAGGTAGGTTATTTACAAGGTCAGACAGGCCAAAACCAGGCCAAAGAAAGGCCAAAAGTGAGAAAAATTACTCACGGGCCATCTAAATAACCTGTCTGGTAAAAAAAACCCGATAGAAATAAGGAGGAGGCGGAGGTGGTTTGCCTTCGCTCTCATTAGATATGTACGATTTGCGCGTGTGAATCAGTAAACCGGAACTTTAACAATGACAGCGGCTGGAAATAGAACGTTCATAAGGAACAATAAAAATGACCTGTTATGGTCTGGATTTTCATTTGCGGAAATTAATAACTGTATAGTTTTTAAAAGTAGCTGAAAATCCTGAACATACAGCAATTTTATATTAGTAACGCTCTCAACAAATTGATACCGTGAGTTATGGGATCCACATATTAAATGCTTTTCCCACTCTAATTGTATCGTTAAACTAGTGAAAAATAAGGATAGCAGAACTGAGCTTAAGAGCGGGACAGTTCATCAAATTACAGTTCTTTACTCATTACAACAATGTACGATATGGTACAGTCTAAGTCAACCTACCGTCACAATAGCCTTGACTGTTAACTACATTCCCATCATTGCAAGAAACTGAAAACAACAAAAAAATCACAAGTTTTAGTATAGGTTACTCTTTTCCATCCCTTACCAAATTTGTAATATTTTCGGACTACAAATGTGGTCATATTTCTCTGCTAAAGACATGTAACGAGAAAAATTGCTGAAAATCTAATAACTCAGGAGGAACATTTAACATAAAATTAATTAACAGTTAATGAATGAGGCTGAGTATCTTATGAAGAATTATGGAGATCTCGGAGAGTGTTATCCGTCGACGCCGTAGGCCAAGGCGGATAACACCCTCCGAGATCTCCATAATTCTTCATATGACACGAAAGCCGAATTCATTTACTGTTTTATTATTTATTCAAAATAATTCCTAGTTTAAAGACATAGCTAAAACATTCTTACCTCCATCGATCCATCGATGTTTAGTTCATCTTCGATAGTGTACGTTTAGGTTTGTCCAGCTCCGCAAATATTCTCCAAATAGCAGATGTCGTCCTTCGAGTTGTCTTCTTGCTGTTCTTGCCATGTTTTTAGCTATTTTTTTGCCTAGTTCTTACTCTTGAAACGAGTGAAATGTCCGCCATTATTTCAAGTTCACAACCAAAACAACTCAACCTCATCCCCAGGTCTTCTCGGTTAATGGTGCCTTAACCTGCAAAAACGCTGCATTTTGACGTCATTTCCTCGTTAAAGTCAAATTTCTCTCAAATTTGGTCATCAGTGAACTGGTTATGGTGAACTAAATGTGGGCTTTTAGCCAAGCAGAATCGGGGAAATACTTTGAATGAATAATAAAAAAAGTTAAAATAGCAAAAATGGTATCATTTTCACATACCTAGTTTAGAATTTTGCACCTCTTGAGCTGCTGTTAATGCACCGCCTTTCAGGTTAATATGAATCAATCACAAATCCAGAACGTTTTCTTGACTTTTTAAAGTCATAAAATTCATATGTTAGCCCTTTTGGGCCTTTTTGCAAACTGAAAATGACATATTTCCCTACCCTTTCTTACACTTCAACTAGTAAAATCCCTACCCTTCAAGAGAGGATAAAGGGAACAGAGAAGGCATCCCCCATATACACCCTATTCCATAGGTAATTCGTCTCGAGTTATTTCTGAGACCACAGATCCCAAGGGGGATTACACAACAGCCACTCACATAGCGCGAATGTGTTCCGCGTGGATGACCCACGCTCAGAGCCACGCGTCCTTCACGAATTGACGCAGAACAAAATGGTGGAAGACGCGGAGAGCGATATTGCTATTCGTTTTGTCGACGAAAACGACTACAGAGAGATTTCTGCTAAAGATGTGTCAGCGAAACGGAAATTAAAAAAACAGTACAGCAGGGAAATCCTTAACACACTGAATATTCTCTCAGGACTGCTCAGGATCAGTACAGTACCGCCCCCTTCAGGGGACGTACCGCAAATTAATTAAAGCGTCCTATATCGCATAACGACCTGCTCGTCCGGGGAGGACACTGAAGGGTATTTTGGGTAGAGATGTACAGCCAAGGCCTTCAAACCCTGACCTTTTTTAACACAAAAATTGTTTAAAACAAGAGACTTTATTTCATGATCCTCATGCGTTTCACTTTGCATGCATGAGTAATTTTTCAAACTAACACCATAGGGGTTACACATGTAAAAGACACCGTGTTTAAGACGCTTTAAGTCAAATCGTATACTCTTTTTAAGACTCGAGACCCTAAAAACCATATCCTGTTCAGCAGCACATACCCGTATAGGCCAAACAAGGGAGTGTCCCACCTTGGCTTTAGGAGGCCCAGACAATCGTTGATCGTTTTTGACAGTACTTACGGGTCAGCGAAACCTGTGAATTCGCATTGATCCGCATGCCACGGTAGTTGAATACGGCGTCCTTGGCTCCAGCTATCCTAATAAGAATCTAAAAGGATAGAACAATAGCTTGTCGATATGGGCAATCTCATTTATTATCCCCCTCTCCCTCCCCCACTCCCCCTTCCTATGTGGATGAGATTTTCTGAAGGGGGCTGATTTTATTTTTCTCAATCGGTAACTCCCAGTCCTCTTACCTCGTCCGGGGGGCGGGGGGGTGCTCTTGCTATTAAATGGAATGATCCTATTTTCCTTAGTAAACTGTTAAATTGCACGTACGGTAAGCAAAAGTTTAGCTTTTTGGCTTGTCACATTATTATCATTAATTGATTTTATAGTATTACATTACTCTTGGTATCCAAAGTATTAATAGGTTCTTCTTCCCATGTTTCCCTTATACCAAACAAATTGGCACTTACGTAGTCCAGATTCCAGGCAGGAAACCAGCCCCGTCTTCCTAGATAAACCGTGAGCCCTGTAACATATCCGATATCCCAGTCTCTGAAAGAATATGTATCTAACCTGCAAGAAACACAAGAATGGCATTTCAATGCATTTGATTCATACCATTACTTATCCTTCAGGAACCAGTTAGAAACAATCGTCGGTTCATGACAAATTGTGATATCAAGGTAAAAAAAGCTAGCATAAGTCAGTTGCAGTTGCGCCCAGCCCCTCCCGCCCCTCCCCGTCACAGGGCTGAGGGGCGTTTTCCCGCCTTTTCAGTCCTGGAGTACTGCAAATTTTGCGGGCATTATCAAATTTTGCGCTGCCCGGGGTCGGGCATTTTCCCCACCCTGGAACAACCCTGAGCTTTTGACACGTACGTGGTTTCCTATCCCGAAGATCACTACACAGAGGATTTTAGTGGAAAAACAAGTAGATCGGCTCATCTGCCAAGGACGGGAAAAATTGTAGAGGTAGAGGGTTCTAAAGGCGTGTTCTCGGTTTTATGCATGCATTCCTTCATTTCTAAATTGGGAGCTATCGACGTGAATCAAGACGTTTTTAGCTTATTGAATCAAATTTCTGTTGATATTATTTGAATAACATCCTTTCATATTTATAAAACTATTCAGAACAGATATGATAACTTAACAGCAAACTATTAATTTTGATATCAATAATTTTATAGCAATACTAAAACCAAAAACTGGTGCGTCGCGGCGGGAGTCTTTTTAAAACTAAAATGGCGCCATTGCAAACGCAGACGTTAATTGAAACAAAAAATCGCACATTAAAATGCTTAAACTGGCACTACTCGACGACTGTGCGGTCAATGAAAAATGTTACAGTGTTGATGGCGGACAGGGTATTTGCTCTCTTTTTTCGTCTTCACCCCGGGAAATTTGACAGCTCAAAAGTCCCCACCCCTGGGAATTTGCCATCCATGGCAAAAAAAAATGCTAATCTCTGGCCCCTTCGCCATTATACTTAGCTTTTGCTGATACTTTGCCAGGTAAAAGTGAAGCACTACAGCCAAGTTGAATCGTTTTCGTTACCGTTTTGTTTATTTCTATATGTACTATTTTTATTTATAACGACGTTTGCTTTTCCATTATTATCCCGCCATGATCACTCGAGTGGTTCCAGGCAAAATACAAAAGAATTTCCTTACCTTCCCTGTTCAAAGTCATTGTGATTTTTTTTATCTAATTCTCTTATATCAAGGGACCCCCGCGTGCCTTTCACTTTAATATACACTGGTGCATCCGTGCTGGCACCAAGTTTATTTGCCGTTTTAACCTTAACTTCGTAATCTATAAGAAAAGAATGAAAAAAATAAAATCAGTGAAAAAGACACATGTGATTTTAGTCCAGCTCTGCTCTTCCTTTTTGAAAGGAAAAACCCAGTCAACAAAGTTCCATAAGGGGAGGCAGCGTCCCAAAGTTCAGCCCCTTAACCTTTAACCAACATTTTTGACCTGTAAGGTACCCCTTCCGTATGCCTTCTATTGACCAATTGTACCCCTTTAACATTTCAAGTGAATGACACTGCATCCCTTTTAACTTGAAGTTTCAGGAAGATGAGTTTATTAGCCCCTTTG
Source organism: Porites lutea (assembly GCF_958299795.1). Classification (NCBI taxonomy): domain Eukaryota; kingdom Metazoa; phylum Cnidaria; class Anthozoa; order Scleractinia; family Poritidae; genus Porites; species Porites lutea. The sequence continues at coordinate 29,606,169 of NC_133209.1, read as the reverse complement.
GATTCTTTTACACACCAAAATGACATATTTCCTCACATTTTCATATACTTCTGATCAACGAGTGACTTAACAAAGGTACCTCCTTCGGGCAGAGTTTCCCCGTATAGGCCATTAGAGGGAGTCCCCTGCTTGGGACCTCATCTCCAGGCTTTGGACCTGGCAACATGGATAGGGGGCCAAATGATCAGCCTACTGAGGCCAAGGGAGAACGTGTTGTCTTGTTCGCTGAGGCTGACCCGTTCTAAACGAAAACATTCCAACCGCGACGGTAGTTTCTTCCATATTGTCTTAGTGATAAACTTAATTTGCTGTTGGCTTATTTCACGCGTTTCTTTATTGCATCTTAGTAGTGTTTCGTACATGAGAGTAAATGTGGCGCATTTGTAAAAGAGCAGTACTAACTAAAGCTTCGTTTCCCTATTGCTATTGTGCTGCAGAGCTTTAAGAATACTCTAGAAAGCATTAAAAAGTTTATATTTAGTTTAAGACGCAGTTCACCAGAAGATTGAGTAATTTTTATTTTATCAAAGTGGAAAAAAACCTTGTACCAGAATAATTTAAACCATATCGCATTCTTTTTTACACTTTTCAAGGGCTTTCCAGTCAACTCCCTTTATAGCGGGCACTGTAGGGACCTTAAGTTAGTGTCCTCTGTAGCGAGAGTCCGTAATAGCGGGAGTTTATTTCAATCAAACGTCTGTAATGTATTTTTGGCCGGAATTTATCTGCTGTCCGTATTATCGGGGTGTCCGTTATAGTGGGGTGTCCGCAAGGCGAGAGTTGACTGTACATTAGTTATCTGTAATACGCCACTCCCACATTTCCCATAATGCACCTTGTTTGCCCCCCAATTTTTTGCATAACTTTTGTTTTTCATTTCTCCTGGCTACAGTCAACTCCCTTTATAGGGGACACTGTAGGGACCTTAAGTTAGTGTCCTCTGTAGCGAGAGTCCGTAATAGCGGGAGTTTATTTTAGTCAAACGTCTGTAATTTATTTTTGGCCGGAATTTATCTGCTGTCCGTATTATCGGGGTGTCCGTTATAGCGGGGTGTCCGCAAGGCGAGAATTGACTGTATTACAGCCGTCCTACGAAAAGTTGAGAACAATGCTTATGCAATATTTTGGGGGGCAAATAAGGTGTATTATGGGAAATGTGGAAAGTGCGAATAACACCAAAGACAATTTCTTATGGGTTCCCGAGAGAGTAAATTTCAAATTTGACAGGAATTGTGAAAACGCAGGTAACATTTTATTTTGTGAAATTTGAAATATATTTTCTCAGTGTTTCTCGGGTTCCCATAACAAACTTTCTTTGGTGTTGTTACAGCTAACTAATTACATCCTATGGCCCTTTAAAAGTGTAAAAAGAATGCAAAATGCTTTAAACTATTTTAGTATCATTACATTGATGATTATCGAAAATTGAGCGCTATGATTGGTTAGGAGCTTCGCTCCATCCAGCTATAATCACCGCGCAGTGATTATAACATTGGAGGCTAGCAGTTTTCAACACGGCAGCCAAATTTGTTGATGTTTCAGAGTCGGAAATTGATCAATTTAAAGAAAATGCTGCTCCTCAAAAAACAAAAGATGCTACAAATTTGGAGTCAAGCTATTCAAAGGTAGGTTGATAAGTAACACAATTTACAGTCAATTCTCGCCTTGCGGACACCCCGCTATAACGGACACCCCGATAATACGGACAGCAGATAAATTCCGGGCAAAAATAAATTACAGACGTTTGACTGAAATAAACTCCTGCTATTACGGACTCTCGCTACAGAGGACACTATCTTAAGGTCCCTACAGTGTCCCCTATGAAGGGAGTTGACTGTACTGAAAACTGGTATGTTTGTTTACATTTTTTGCTTTAAAGTGTCGGCAACTTTTAGTAACTTTTGCGAAATATTTTGTTCTACATGGTTTCAACAGCAGCAAGAGTTCACAAATGAAATAGAAAACATGGAAGTCGATGATTTAAATAAATGTCTGGCAAAAGTTTCGTTTCCGTGAGGAAAACCGAAGGCAGCTATCATAAGAAAACCAGCTTGTTGTCGGTCAGAGCCGCCCTCGACCGACATCTTAAAGCCCCAAAATCTTTCAAAAATATGTCTCTTTTTTATTTTATTTTCTCCAATAATCTTCAATGTAATTATACCAAAACAATTAGATGCCTCAGGCGACGTGAATATCGGCGAATAGTCACCTCGAGTTCGTCTCGGTGACTATTCGGCGCCGGTATTCACATCGCCTTCGGCGACTAAAATGTTAAATGCTATACGTTTTTGCATCCTGAAAGTTAAAACAGTACTATGCACAATGTCCGGATGGATTCCGTCTAAAAGCTTTTGACAGAAAACTGCCGTTGGCTGGTTGGGTGCCATGAGATGATGCCATCGATCAGATATTAAAAAGGTAAATGCTGTAATTATGAGTGCAGAAGCGTACTCAGTGCGTACCTGCTGCTAGATCTTCTTGCGACACTACGACGTAGAAGTAATAATTTATAATTTATACATGTATACATGTATAAAAATTATAGTCCCGTCCTAAAAGAAGAAAAACTTCAAATATATTTTTTAAATAACTTGTATCAAACAGGCTGAAATGACTGTATATCTTTCGACTTCGTACGATCGCTGCGGAAAAGCAAACTAAAAATTGCCGGACAGGTTGTAAGTTGCGTATGCCGCTCTTGCGGTATATGAATCGTTTCTTCTAACATTTAACGGATTAACATAAAAGAAAACACCTTTCATTTCGTGATCTAAGGTCCTTCCAATATTCAAAAAGAGAGAAAAATTCTTTATAATCTTTGATTAATTTTATTTTTGAATTTGTTTTTTTATTTCCACCACTTTATTAGTCAGAAGTCGTCAAAATCGGAGTAAAGTTTAAGAGAATGATTTTTCTATCTTTTTTTCCGATAATCTTTTCTAGTTTAAAGATCTTCAATATTCAAACTGACAAAAAGATAAAAGTCTTTATTAATGACAAAATTGCGTCCACATAACAATTTTTCAATGATCATTCTACAATCCCGGACAAAACTACTTGAGAAAGTTTCCCCCATCATGTCCACTTTCCTACGCAACAAAACTATTTCCAAAACAACGCCTTTGGGGATAGATAACCCCTTCCCCCAATTCAATATTGCTTCCCACAAACGCCCAGGGATCGGGCTTTCTTTTGAATACACAACAACATTGCTTTCAGGGGAAGGGGGAGAGGGAAGAACCGGTACAGCCACGATGTTTAGAAAAATGCTGTCCAAGAATACAATTTTCTCAACAGTTTTGTTCAAGGTTGCGTACAAGGTGATTCGCGTTTTCTCGCAAGAATATTTGCAAGGACAAAACAAAAACATGCTAATAAAAAGCACTTTACAGAAGCTGTTTTGAGCACAAAGTTTCACGCCAGACCATCTTCTCATAGAAAAGCACGACCTCATATACGTTTTTTGCAGCACCCTCTTTAAAACAGTCAGATTTCGCAATAGCCGTACAACGCGTGCTAATTGCAGTACATATTTTCCTGTAGTACCGGAATGGAAGGTTCGGAAAATGTGAAAAGTAATTTATCTTTTTCAGAAGAGTCGGAACAAGCTTTGTATGACGGTTCTCTTCCAAGAAAGGGAGTTCGTAGTGTTTATTTAGGGACATAATAGTCAATCCGATATGGAACCGTTCCCGTCAGGTGGAAATTGCTTCTCAGAGCTTATAATTGGTTAAACTATGGGTGTTACAGAAACTTTGTTTATTAAAAGTCGGTTAACTTTTTATGACAATTCCATGGATAGAATAATATTACGATTAACAAAGCATTGAAACGGTTAACACCATTTCGTTTTCAATAGAGAATGACCTTCTGATTCTTATTAAACTTCCCTGTTAATCGTTGTTAACCGTTGCTAATCTTCGCAGCCGCTCAAAAATGTCCTGTTAATCGTTCCGACTTGCAGATATTGTGGAGAGAAAAAGATTAGAAGTCAACTTTGGCAACTTTTATCATACCTTGGTTTTCAAATTATCAATGTAGGTCATAATTTTTCCAGTCATATGTAACCCGAAGACAACACGTGCACTTTTACGGGTCACGCGATAGTACATTTTGTCACGTTATCGCGCGTGACATTTCTAGATTTCATAGTGTGTTTCTTTGGACTGGATATCGCTACAATTTCAAAAGTAAGTATTCAAATGTGAAAAGTAAAAATGCAGCTTTTATAAATATTTAATCCTCTCTCCATTTGATGCTTTTATTCTTTGCAAGTGCTTGCCCATTGACTATTTCGGCGAGGGAAAATTGTTCAAAGTTGTCGAGTCACGTGCTCTGAAAATTCAGCGAAAGTTTCATGTGTTATTTGTTGATCGAGTCGTAGGGGGTGAAATTCCCGTTTTCTGGCTAATCTACTTGACGGAAACGTCCTTTTCGTCCTCGAAAAGCGCAATGTATGCCCTCTGCTCTTCACTCAAAGCGCGCGTAAAAACCATGCATGGAAAGTGAATTTCACAAACGTTCTTGACTGACCACGCCAATCAAGTAAGACATACCAATTGATTTTCTTGTCATAAACGTCTCTGTTTTCACTCATTTTGCATTAATTATCTACTTTTCTTTGAAATGTACTACATTTATAAGGAACAGGCTTATTTGGCTGCGTTTATAAAGGCTGCTAATCGCCTTTCCCAGTCAAATACAATCCCGGACAAAACTACTTGAGAAAGTTTCCCCCATCATGTCCACTTTCCTACGCAACAAAACTATTTCCAAAACAACGCCTTTGGGGATAGATAACCCCTTCCCCCAATTCAATATTGCTTCCCACAAACGCCCAGGGATCGGGCTTTCTTTTGAATACACAACAACATTGCTTTTAGGGGAAGGGGGAGAGGGAAGAACCGGTACAGCTACGATGTTTAGAAAAATGCTGTCCAAGTATACAATTTTCTCAAACGAACCGCGCTGAGGCCAACACTATTGGAAACATCCGTCGTTATGGAGGTATCCCCTTTCGTACCGAGTCAGAGAAAACGACTGAAGAACGACACAATTAAGGGCTTACTATAGGTCTATAGGTCTCTATAAGTGTGTTTCTCTAGAGGTGTCTGTTAAGAGATAATTATGATTTTAAAGTTATTTACTAATATTCACCTATATGCTAAAAATCTCTGAAACTAGAGCCATAATTTTTTTCAGAGGGAAGACCAACAAAGCTTACCTTTTGTCTCAGCAAAGCTGCTGCTAAAAAGGAGGAGGAGAGAAAGCCGTAACGACAACAGCATCTTATTTTCCTGCAAAGCAAATTACGTATCAGCCTTAACTCATCCAGAAAATGATAATGTGTGGATTTCCATTACTCTGCATGTAACCCTTTTCGTCCAGCTGGGCAAGCGAAGTTAACATGGTTGCCATAAGAAACGAATTCCTGCTTCCACAGCTGTCGAAAAACAAACTGTTGTGGGCAAACTATTGCTTCGTATCACGAACCTTATAATAATTATCCAGTAAGCAATAACTACATATCATTAGCTTGCATTGCCGAAACAAGCTGTGTTTTACCTTCGCAGCTAGAAACATTCCCAAGCTAAATGAGCTTTTAATTAATCTTTTGATTCACACGAATCCCTTTAACGTAAACTGCAAGGAAGAGATCATCATTCACGTGCAATAAAACTAAATACGCTTAAAAACTAAGTTTGTCCGCAAACAAATGAAAAAAGTACGCACATATATACACTAAAGAACTTCAACTAGTATGATATCTTAGCATACGTCAGGAGCCGATTACCGATTATCGGCTCCTGCATACGTATATGGCGGGATTAGCGGGCGAGTGCTGTAGTTTTTTTGGCGGTGAAGCTGCGTGAAGATCGGGAGCTAGTGAAACAATCCCGCCATTGAGGTATGCAGGCTACAAGTACCGTAAAATTCCGAAAATAAGCCCCTCCAAATATAAGCCCCCCAAACCAGTAACACAAAAAACCCTCCGTTAAATCGCCAATCCAAATATAAGCCCCCCGGGGGCTTGAACTTGGAAAATTTCTCTCAAATACAAAGTAAAACAAAGCAAAAACGGTAAATTCACTTCCAACTATAAAGCCAGCCCAATCGATTTTGAAGCACAAGTTAAGTTTCCCTCCGTAGATAAGCCCCTCCGAATATAAGCCCCTCCAAAAATAAGCCCCTCAAAAGGGGCCTTTGAAAAATATAAACCCCGGGGCTTATTTTTGGAATTTTACGGTAACTCTGAAATGACGCCTGACTCAGTGGCAATTGTCAGAACGTCGCTCTCTCGAGCCCCTTCCCATGATGCCTAGCATTACGGTTACCACCCTCTAACACCTTCCCCCCAGCAAAATTTACAATTTTACGTTTAACTAGAGTATCTTTGCGGCATTTTCACTAAGCGTCCCGGAACGTGTACGTTTAACAGTAATAAGGTCCATCTTAGTGCATTTAGCAGGTTCTGCAGCCTTTGCAGTGTCTTTTAGTGGCTTGACTTTTTTTCATTTGTTTTCAACAACAGTTACTGGTAGGTCTTCGGCTGTCGGTTTCTGTTCTGCAGATTTCGAGGTGGGTTCCGTAACTTTGACTTGCTAATCTTCCTTAAGATGTACACGGTTTCTTCTGAGCAGTTTACCATCCACATTAACATCGTATGAACGGTATCCACAGTTCTGTGAGACAGTTCCTTTCTTCCACTCTTGTCCTTTCAACAGACCTTCAGGCTTGACTCTAACGGTATCTCCAGGCTTTAATTCATTTAGGTCTTTAGCAGTGCGATCATAATAGGCTTGAGATTTCTGGTGTTTTTTAGTTTTCTCCGCTCACACTGTTTCTGCAATGTAAGGTGTCAGTAATGTCGCTTTCATGGGTACTTCAGTTCTTGTTCGACGGTTTAGGAGTCTTTGTGCGGGAGATGTTGTCATGCCAGCAGTAGGCGTGTTGTGCTAGTCAAGTAATGCTTCGTACGGACTCAATTTTGTTTTCTCAGCTTTCCTCACCAAAGTTTTGACAATCTTCACAGCAGATTCAGCTTTTCCATTACTTCGGTGGTGATATGGTGAAGATTTGGTATGTTTAATCTTCTTTCGTTGGCAGAATTGCGACAACTCGACTGAGTCGTAGTTCTTTCCTCAGTCTGTTACGATCTCATCAGGAATTCCCCATCTCGCAAATTGTTTTTCATTAGATTAATGGTTTCACATGCAGTTTGGTTTTTCATCAAGTCAAATTCAATCCAGTCACTGTAATAGTAAACTAGAACAAGATAGTGTTCTTTGTTCCATTCAAAAATATCAGATCCAACTTTTGACCAGGGTCTGTTGGGAATTTCATGACTGATTAGTGTTTCTTTTTGGTTCTTAGTCTAGAAAGCATTGCAGACTTCACATGTAGCAATGAACTGTTTCAACTGATTGTTCATTCCCGGCCACCATAATGAAGTTCCAGCACGCCTAAGGGTTGACCCCGTGCCCATATGTGCTTGGTGTAATTTAATAATCAGAGTCTTTCGGAGTGTTGCTGGGACTACGATCCGATCACTCCTGTAACCGATTCCATCGTTAAAGGACAGTTCATCCTAAATGTTCCAATACGGTAAGATTTCAACGGGAACGTTTCGTTTGCTTGGTTTCCAGACCATAGATATGTGGTCGCTGACAGACTGTAAGACAGCGTCCTTTGGAGTGGCTTCTGCAATTTCAGCGAAGTTGCTTGTTAAGCTTTGTTCTTCATTAACAAGTCTTGTCGTTTCAATGTCTTGTTCGATCTTGCTTCGGTGCTGGTTAGTCGGCTGAGATCTGCTCAGGGCATCAGCAATAAAGAGGTCTTTGCCTTTTACATATTTAAATTGGACATCATATCCCATGATTCTACATAGCATTCGCTGAAGTCTAACAGGGTTATCTTCAGCAGGTTTCCTCAATAAGGCAGCAAGGGGTTTGTGCTCGTTATAGACTGTCACTTTCCTACCATAAGTGTAGGTATGAAATCTACTGAGCCCAAATACAATACTAAGCAACCCTTTCTCGATTTGGCTGTAGCGTTTTTCAGTGTCTTTTAATGCTCTCGATGCATACTGTATAGGTTGGCCGCCTTGCATGAGGCAGGCTCCTAAACCACTTGATGATGCGTCCACTTGGACTTCAACTTGTTCAGCCACATTGAAGTATCTTAGCAGTAGTGCATTCAGAATGAGGGTCTTAATTTCATCAAAAGCTTTCTGTTCATTTTCTTCCCAGATAAACGCAGTGTTGTTCTTCAGCAGAGCTCGTATCGGTTCTGACTTGGTTGACAAGTCTTCTGGAAATCTAGAGAGGTAGGTAACAACACCAAATAGTCTTCTGACTTCATCTTTGTTGGTTGGGGCAGGCATTGACTGAATACATTCTTGTTTCTTGGGGTCAGGTTTAACTCTTTTGTCTGTAAAGACCACACCCATGTAGAACAATTCAGTCTTTCTCAGCCGGAACTTCTCCTTATTAAGTTTAATATTCTTCTGATGGCATCGCTCCAACAAGGCAAGCAATCTCTTTTCATGGCTAGCTGTTGCTTCTTCAATGTTTTCTCCATCGCCCCAGATCAATATGTCATCAGCTATGGCTTTTACACCTTCTAATCCTTCTAGATTCTCATCACTTCTTTTTTGAAATTCTTCAGGTGCTACACTGATGCCAAAAGGCATTCTTTCTATTTCATCCGTCCAAGAGGGGTATTAAAGGTTGTCAGCAAGGAGCTTTCTGCATCTAAGGGTACATGCCAAAAAGCAGTCTTGATATCAGCTAGAGAGAATACTTTAGCATTGCTAATGTCTGTAAGCAGAAGATCGACAGTTGGGATTGGGTACTCAGATCGTTTGAGTGCCGTGTTCATTGGTCTGCTGTCTATGCAGAGTCTAATTCCATTCTTAGCAGAAGGTTTGTTTACAATTGTAGGACCACTTACCCATTCGGTAGGCTCAGTCACTTTCTCAATTATACCTTACTGTTGGAGGTCTTTTACTTAGCTGTTTTGTGAGGAGTGACATCATTACTTGTGTGAAGATGTAGTTCGCCCTCAGACTTTCCTATACTGTCATCAAAGACTTGAGGGTCGTTAGTCGGAATGGCCTCCAAGGTGAGTGGTGTTGTCACTTCACTGGCAGTTACAGGGACACTTGGGTTAGCTGGGGCTACTACAGCAATATTCTCTCGCAAGAGCTCAATTAGTTCGAGTGTTTCAGAGTCATTTAGACCGAGCAGAGGTGTTAGGTCTCTGTCAACAATTCTAAACTGAATTATCCTTTCTTCACTGGTTGCAGGATTTAGCACAAAGACTTTTCTGGTTCCCAGGGTCTGAATTTTGGTTTATTCATCATAGAGAGACAGAACAAGCTTGACTACAGTGTTAAGGTCAGTGAGATCATAATCTCCACTGATGTTTTTGTACACATTCACAGGGAGAATGCTACATGTTGAACCTGAGTCTATCTGAAAGCTAACAGGAATTCTTTTCTTCGACAGCAGTAGGTTTGCAAAATCTTTCTTGTGATCACAGTTTTGATTAAGTACACAGATTTTGTCAAGAACTTCATAATAGTGATCCTCACC